>NC_063349.1:5587504-5649229 GCF_021869965.1 Rhincodon typus
GAAGGGTCTAGGCCCGAAACGTCAGCCTCTCTGCTCCTATGATGCTGCTTGGCCTGCTGTGTTCATCCAGCCCTGCACCTTGTTGTCTTGGATTCTCCAGCATCTGCAGTTTGTACTATCCCTTCTTCTTAATCAGCCTGGTCATTGTGGTAATGTATTGTGGCCTGAATAGAATTTTGTTTGGATTGGTTCAAATATGAGCCAGAATTTTACATCCCTCTGGGAGCGGGTTGCCTGGTAGGCAGGAAGTGGGTAATATTCGGGAGGGATGTCGTAGGCATTAGTAAGATTAAACACAATGCTATGGGCTCCCTTTCCTGGTATCTATCCACCTACCCTGCAAACTCATTGCAATTTGATATGTACCAAGGAAGACGTTAGGAAGCCCACCTGCCATTGGCCAAATGAGGTTTTGGATTGACCACATAAGATTCTTTTCATTCATCCAATATCCCCAAAAGCTGACAGGGTAGGGAGCTAGGTTTGAACGTTCCCTCTCCCAGGGTAGGAATGGGGTATTCCTCCTTCACAGGTCACCTGAACATGTCAGAGATTCTTCCAATGTGTGTCCCCAAACTCTTGACCTACGTACCGTGGCCCTAACCCTCTTCACTAGGAGCTTCCTACTCCTTCCTAGTTGATATCCTCGTGGGTGGGATGAGCTACGTTCTTATGTATTCTGTTGTGGCCAGAGGGTCACTCGCAATGAATTCTCTTCCAACTTCCACATTGATAAATTTGGAGTCTAGCCAGGATCTATCCTTGGTCCACTCTGCTATTGCTTAACTATGTGTGGCCCCCTCGAGCCACCTTCAGTAGCACATCACGTTGTAAACGTATGCCGATAACAGCCCATGGTGGTCTGTTGCATCCAGCTGCTGCCTGCAGGAACTAGGTGTCAGTCGCGTTCTGCCTGCCTTGTCGGGTTTGATGCAGCTGAGCTCTGTCAATGCACAAGGAGAGCTTCCTCCAGCTCAACATCCTCACCCTTCTCCTCAGATGCTTCGTCCCATTCCCTAGCTCCTCAGCATCTATCACATTGCCTCAATGACCACTCATCATGGAGCAGAGAATAGCACACCAACACACTCTGTCCGGTTTGTACTGGAGAGGCCCTCCATACTGCTCCAAACTGTGGAACCATGTCTTCAGCACTGCCATTGGTCCACTGCACCACAGCCATGCTCACAGCATGGACGGCAACTTGGAGAAGCTACCAGCTGAGTGACCAACACATTACAACAAAACAGGTGCGTCTGCTCTACTCCAACCCCATCCCAGATCTACCTCAGCCCTGTCATATCACAGTCATCACCTACATGACTCTGATGCAGCAATGTTCCACCCTTTGTCACACAGGATATAGCAAGAACTGCAGATGTTGGAAGTCAGAGTCGATACAGTGTGGAGCTGGAGGAACACAGCAGGATCACAGGAGCAGGAAAGTCAATGTTTCAGGTTGGGACCGTTTGGGACCCAAAACGTTGACTCTCCTGCTCCTCTTATGCTGCCTGACCTGCTGTGTTCCTCCAGCTCCACTCTGTATCGGCACTTGTCACACAGCACAGTTTCGCAATTGATAGGATGCTTTTGACCAGCATTCCTTCTCTCTTTGGATGGATGCAGGAAACTTTCTCGTTTCCCCAAAATTTGCTGCAGCCTGCCCCGTTTGATAAACTTCTTTTCTCATCAGCTCAGAGATCATTTGTATGGAAAATTACCAGAAGTGCGGGCTGATAACAGCATGACAAGGGTTACAGGGCATCAGGAATCTTAGCAAAGGCTAACAATCAATCGCCTTAAATAAACAGATTAGGTGTTGAGAAAGCAGCACAGCTGGAGAAGGAAATGGTCTGAATGAGAGTAAGTAATAGGGAGACAAAGCAGAATAAAGAAGGGGTAAGGAAGATTTAATTGTAGAAGAAAAGTGATAGGAAAGATAAGAAAACATTTTTAAAATATTAACACTTTGACAACCTCTAGAAACGATTTACTCATCATGAGAATGAGTCTCCTTCTCTGTCTGGGCCAGCCACGTGAGTGGCATCTCAGGAACAGGAATTCAGGATTCATTACAAGCTTCCTGGAATACAGGCTCCAAATTAAGTCAGCAAACTTAAATGTATAGTCTGCATCTTTTCATTCAGTTTTGTATTTTTGGTTTAGATTGGGATGAGAAAGGAACTGGTTAAAAAGGCAGAAATTTTTGAAATATTGCTGCATTTTTAAGAATGAAATGAGCTGATACCCATTGTAAGTGAAGTTTACACAGTTGTGTGTTTAAACAGGAGGAAAAGGGCTAGTTGGAGCAAGCTTGAGTCAAGGAGTGTGTATAGGGATTGTGGCTGGCAACAAGTGGCTGATTGGTCTGTAGACTGTGACCAGTTATCAACAGTTATGTAATTGGCTCCCAGGTAGCTGAACAGCTTGTGGGTGTAAATGTTCAGGTCAGAAGCCATTTGGACCTCCAGAGGGGAAAGAAACTGTTTCTGCTCTGCAGTCAGGCCTGAAGATTGTCAGTTCGTTTTCCCTCAGCAGTTGCTATAAGCCGTGGCTTCAAATTAAAACATCTGAGACCTTTGTAAGTGTGAACCAGTCACCATGTGCCTCCTGCAAAAGAGTGAAAGCATCTGAAGAGGGAAGATAAAGGAGCAGAATTCTGATCATCAAAATGATGGAAATTGCTGAAAATGCCCTCTTAGTCTTTCCCTCCACACATGACACACTTTTTTTTGTGTTTGTCTATATAAGTGTGTAGAAGGGGAGTTTACAAATGGGGTAAATTGCTGAGTTATATGACTAAATTTCATAATCATTTATCTGTAGCTTCAAACTATTTATTTGCATCACGTTGTAGTTCTTGATAAGTTCAGAAATCTGTTTTCTGTCAACCTGGTTCAAAAGGACAAGTAAGTTGGGCAATTTTGCAACCTTTTAAAAATCTTTGCTTTTTCTGACGACTCCAGGGATAGCAGTACTTGATTTCAACCATGTTACCCCCAGAGATGCGTATCATTGATAACACAAAAGCAGCGATTTCTTGAAGGCTGTGTTTATTGTGAATGCCACCACCAGGGGGAGCAAGGAGCACACACATGCAGGAAAAACACTGTGGCTGGTCTTGAATGTCAGCCATTTTTGTTGGCATCTGGAAGAGGAGGGGGAGCTGGGCTGGGGATGTGGGGGATGAGGTAGCGGGAAGGGCTAAGGGTGTGGGAACAGTCCCAGACCCTGCACATGATCTCGTGCTCAGGCAGCGGTGGCTGAGGACGCCTGGTAACATGACACACAGAGGTGCCTCCTGTAGCTCATTGTGTCCGACCGATATCATGGGCCATGTTTGCAAATGCAAGACGCCATGTTGGCATTATGGGTAAATACTCTGTTCCTTGAAATGATCGGGCAGCTTGATAGCGTGTTTTCATGAAGCTAATAGTGGGGAGACACAAATAATTCAGCAACTCGTGGCAATTTGATGCTTGTGTCTATCTCACAAATTACAGGGCTATTTACACACCATATTACACCTACTGTTAATTCTTCCAACAGATTCCTCAGAGCTGAGCTTTTGCGAAAATAACTGGAACTCCTCATGTAAAATTTTGACCTTTCAGATGTGGGTTTACAGGACACCCTTTCTGCAATTCCCAGAGATACAATCTGTTATGGTTAAAAACATATTTGATGTTTCCTGCGTTAAATAATAAATATTGCCAAATGACACGGAAGAGTGTTTGGAGTATAACTATGAGTGACACAGCTTCAGGCTATCTCTGCCTTCAGTCTGTCCTTGTAATTAGCCTAATCTAGCTAAGATTCAAATGTGGATAAAGCCAATGGAAATGCGACTACAACCAGTGTTCCTCTCAAATCCTTCACAACTTAATCAGATGGCATGAAATCATTTACATAAATGATTTGGATGAGAATTTAGGACGTATGGTTAGTAAGTTTGCTGGTAACATGAAAATTGTTGTTGTAATCAATAGGTAGGAAGAAGGTTTTCTAAGATTACAAATGGATCTTGATCAATTAGGACAATGGGCTGAGAAGTAGCAGATGGAGTTTAATTTAGATAAATGTGAGATATTGCATTTTGGTAAGACAAAGCAGGGCAGGACTTATATAGTCAATGGTGGGGCCCCGGGGAATATTGTTGAACAGAGAGACCTAGGGATTCAGATACATATTTCTTTGAAAATTGTGTCACAGGTAGACAGGGTGGTTAAGAAGACATTTAGCACACTTGCCTTCATTGCTCAGACCTTTGAATATAGGAGTTCAGACAGCATGTTGAGGTTGTACAGGATGTTGTTGAGGCCACTTTTGGAGTACAGTGTACAGTTCTGGTCACCCTGCTATAGGAAGAATATTATTAAATTGAAAGGGTGCAGAAAAGATTTACCAGGATGTTGCCAGGACTGGAGGGTGTGAGTTATAAGGAGAGGCTGATAGGCTGGGAATATTTTACTAGAGTGTAGGAGGTTAAGGGGTGACCTTACAGAGGTTTATAAGATCATGAGGAGCATAGGTAAGGCAAATAGCCAAGGTCTTTTCCCTAGGGTGGGAGAGTTCAAAACTAGGATACATATTTTTAACATGAGAGGAGAAAGGTTTAAAAGAGAATCTGAGGGGAAACTTTTTCACTCAGAGGGTGGTTCATATGTGGAATGATCCGCCAGAAGAAGTTGTAGATGCAGGTACAGTTTACAACATTTAAAAGACATTTGGACAGATATATGAGTGAGAAAGTTTTAGAGAGATATGGGCCAAATGCAGTGGTACTGGTTTAGTTTAGGAAACTTGGTCAGCATGGACTGAAGGGTCTGTTTCTATGCTGTATGATTCTACAGCTCTATGACATTGAGACATGGCCATTTGGTTGAAACACGTGCAGTGTATTTGTTGAATAAGCTGTTGGTACCTGGTGTAGGAATGAGATTGACGTTTCACAGTTCACGAGAGCAACATGTCCTCTTCCTTGACTGATCACTGCTGACAACCATGACCAGCTGCTTGGTTTTGTGTCTGTGCTAAACTGCAAGGTACAACAGAAATACTGTGAGTCTTTAAGCTCTGACTGAGGGGCAAAGCACCATAAGGCAAGCCAGAGATGCTGTGACCAACCCAGCAGGCACAAGGAGAACGAATGCTGAGAGAAAATGAGTTCTGAGATGCACCCTGGTCCAGTCCAAGAGTTTGTTGCCTATCTCTGTGCACAACTCAACCAAAATACACTGGTAGCAGCATTAGAATGAAAGGTGTTGATGCCCTCTAGTGTAGAACTGAAGTACAGCTCCGTATTATAAATGGGTTGGAAATGTGCCATGAATGAGTGAAGAGGCTAGTAATTGTCTGACCCCAACCTCCATGGCCAGGGGTTTGGGTGCTTGCTGCCCATGGAGTGTGCCCTGGGATGTTGTGCGCTGCCGTCCAAAGTGGAGGTACAGTGGAGCTAGCAGTGAGCTGGTGTCACCAGGTCTCCGCTCTGTTGTTCATGTCAGCGATTGTCGCCTTCTCGTTTTTGTCTAGCATCTGGGAGAATTGGAAGCTGCATTTAAATGTACATAGAAACATGGAAGATAGGAGCAGGATTAAGCTATTCAGCCCCTCAAGCCTGCTCCACCATTCAACATGGTCATGGCCGATCATCGAGCTCCATCTCATAATCCTGCCCTCCCCCCCGTATCCCTTGATCTCTTTAGTTGCAATAGCTGCAACTACCTCCTTCTTGAAAACACATAAAGTTTTATCCTTGACAACTTATGGCAGTGAATTCCACAGGCTCACCACTCTATGGATGAAGGAAGGTCTCCTGATCTCAGTCCTAAAATGTTTGCCCCTTATCCTTAAACTATGACTCCTGGTTCTGGACTCCCACACTATCAGGGACAACCTTTCTGCATTTAAACTCCTCATTCTTCTAATCTCCAGGTTAGTGCAATTCTAACCGACTCAATATCTTTTCATACATCAGTCCTGCCATCAATTTGGCGAACCCTCGTTGCACTTCCTCTACAACGAGAACATCCTTCCTCAGATAAGAAGACCAAAACTGCGCACAATATTCCAGGTGTGGCCTTACCAAGGCCCAGTATAATTGCAGCAAGACATCCCTGTTCCGGTACACAAATATAATTTGCAGGAACAAGAGACAGCACAGTATGGAGCTGGAGGAACACAGCAGGCCAGGCAGCATCAGAGGAGCAGGAAAGTTGATGTTTTGGATCGGGACCTTTCTTCTGAAGAAAGGTCCTGACACAAAACGTCAACTTTCCTGCTCCTTTGACGCTGCCTGGCTTGCTGTGTTCCTTCAGTTCCATGCTGTGTTGTCTCTGACTCCAACAACTGCAGTTCTTGCTACCTCTCTAATAATTGCAGTAAGTTATCTTGGTTCTTGAAGTGAAAAAAGGGTAAGATAAGGGGATAATGAAATAGAAATTCATGTAAACAGACCTCTCACTGCTCACTAGTTGCCGTGGAAAATTGGAGTTTTCTTTCCAATGTCAAGAATCTAATTTTTCACATTATAGTCTCAATGGACTCATCAATGTACACATTGTTCAGGGACTGGGAAATTGTGGCTTGTATGCCAAACTGCATACATTGTTTGTGTTTTTCTCTCAGAAAAATAAACAAGGATAGAGGATAAAAATCCAGTTTCAACTGCACTGGTGTGAACTAGTGGGACTGAACACTCTCACGTGTACCAGCTAGAGTTCAAATGTTAGCATGCTGTAAAAGCCACATTCGAAGGACTATCCCCTCACGCATTGCAGGTAAAGATTTATTCTCACTCTGGATGCTGCAAACCAATTGAAAAGGGATCATCACAGTGGAACTTCAACCAGCTGACAAAACCAGGAATCACAAAAACCATCTGTTCAACTGACAATGACAACTCTACCAATAATTTGCACTGCAAAAGACACAATGTTCAACTACCTGCTCTTTATGAATATTTCAAATGTTGATGTGTGTATCTGTTTGTTTTTTTTTAATCATTAAGTTTAAAAAACTTTTTCGGACTTACCTCTTGTTCCTAATATGTTTTTTGCATTAGTGCTTCTTCTTATGTGTGCTAGTTAATAAACTCACTCTTTGTTAATGTCTGAAAGTCTGGTTAAAATTGGCTGCATTTAAAACAGAAATTCATTGGGATCTGGGAGAAAGGTATAAATAAGCAAAGGGATCCTTTCCAAATTAACCTCATTGCAAATATACAATCTGCAGGGCTGGGCGAATAAAGAAGGGAACCAGTTCAGTCTTCCTCACTGCGAGGAGTCTATCATTTTGGCTAGTCTGTCTGGAATGGTAACAAACAATGAAAAATTACTCAGGGTCTGGTCATATCACAGATAGCACAAAACCTGGGAGAATTAAGGAAGATAACAACTGATTGCAAGAGTACAGGCAGAATAAATGACATATAGCAGATGCAATTCAATGCAAAAGGTGTGGTGATACATTTTGAAATGGAGAATAGTGTGACATGATATATGCTAAATGGCCACATTTTAAAACAGTGAAGAACAGAGGCATTTAGTAATGCTTGTGAATGATATGTGAACCTGACAGGAGTTAAAAATGCAATTAATAGTGCATATGGGATCCTTAAACTCTTTAAATAGAAGCACAAAGTCAGGAAGTTATGTGGAACTTTTAAAACTTTTATGTTAAATTAACTTGACTCCTCTGCCAAATTGTAACAATAGCAAGTTTTCCATGAGAATATGAGAGTGTCAACTCCACCCTTACAGTGAGATTTCAAAGGTCTCTAAAGAAGACAGCTCCTGCAATTAATTCTCATGTACGTTAAAAAGGATAAACAGTTTCTAAAGAATGTCGAAAAGGTAAAGACAACACACTGTATTGGCACTAGCACAAATGTTACAAAAGTTTCTGCCCATTTGTTCTTTCCTGGTTTAAACTATCTCAACAAACATCCAATGTATCAGATTTTTAAAATATTTTGCGGATTTTCCTTTTGAAGATCTTAAAGCACTCTATATTATAGCAGTGATTTTGGTTGGAACCATTCTGGTTTTTGGGAGGAGGTGCTGATCATGTGACTGTGTCCATGTGACACTTGATCAGATGACACCAGGTCACATGGTTTCTCCAGATGTTACTGGATTTGCCTTGTAAAGGTTGTGGTCTTTGCTGTTGAAAACTTGTATTTGTGTTATCATGGAAGTTATAATGAAAAGTTTCAAGAAATAGAATGGCTCAACCAGTAGTTGAAGAGTGGAAGTAAATTACTGGTAACTCAATTAAAATGCACTGGTATCTTCTATTTTATTTGTGGGATGTGGCATCAGTGGCTAGGCTAGTGCTTATTGCTGATTCCATAATTACCCTGGAGAAGGTGATGCTGAGCTGCCATCTTGATTTGCTGTAGTCCTTGGATTGAAGGTAGCCCACAAGGTTGATAGGGAGAGAGTTCCATGAATCTTCATGAAACAACTATGCAGGAACAGCATTGTACTTGTAACTCTGGATGGTGTGTGGCTTGGTGTTCCTGTGCATCTGTTGCCTTTTGAGGTGGTAGGCATTGCTTGTTTGGACAATGTTGTAGGAGTTGCTGTCAGCCATCTTGTAGATATGACATTGCTGCTAATGTGTGTTGATGGTTCAGGCAGTGAGTGTTGAAGGTGATGGATGGGGTGCTATTCACCAGGATGCTGTTGAGCTTCTTGAGTGTTGTTCAAATTGAACCCATTCAAACAAGTGGAGTGTATTCTACCAGACTCCTGACTGGCACCTTGTGGACTGTAGTTATTTACCATAGAATTCCCACCCACTGAGCAGCTTTTGCAGCCATCGTATTTACATGGGTAGTCCAGCTCATCTTTTCATCATTGGTAACCTCCAGGATTTTGATAGTGTAGGATTCAGTAATAGTAATACCATTAAATGTCATGAGGTTTAATTAGATTCTGTCTTGTTAGAGATGGTCATTGCCCGGCACTGGTGAATGTTACTTGCTATTTATCAGCCCTACCTGGGTACTGTCTAGTTCTTTGCATTTGAACATTTGGACTGCTTCAGTATCAGAGGAGTAGCGAACGGTGCTGAAGACTATGCAATCTTTGGTGAACATCCCCACTTCTGACCTTCATGATAGAGAGAAAGCCATTGATGAAGCATCTGAAGATGCTTCGGCCTAGGACAGTACCCTGAGGAACTTCCCAGAGATGTCCTGAAGCTGAGTTGCTTTTGTGCTAGATATGACTCCAATCAGCGGAGTGTGTTGGAGAGAAACCAATAGTCACTCTCGCCTCACTCCTGGAATTCAGCTCTTTCATTCAAATTATGATAATAATGCTCAGAGTCAAATGCATAACCAAAAGTAATGTAATTTAAGGGTCACTAGGGCTGAAATATTTAAATTGGCTTTTTCCTCCAATGCTCAGTTTTGTTTCACCACAATTTATTTTAGTTTCAGATCTCCAGCATCTGCAGTTGTTTGTCTTGTTTTAGTAAATCAAAATGGTTGTTGTCTTTAAGAAATAAAAGATCTAATCCTACCAGGTAGTGATAATTTACAATTTTCTGAAACTGTATTGGGAAACACAGATCACTGAGCTGATATTTGCAGTTTTTCTATCTCTGTGTATGTGTGTGTGTGTGTAGATTTATAAGGGAATTTGAGGGCATGGATAGAGTGAATAGCCAAAGTCTTTTTTCCAGGATAGGGTAGTCCAGAACTAGACAGCGTAGGTTTAAGGTGAGATGGGAAAGATTTAAAAGGGACCGAAGGTGCAACTCTTTCCACACAGAGGGTGGTGCGTGTGTATGGAACAGGCTGCCAGAGGAAGTAATGGAGATGGGCACAATTACAACATCTAAAAGGCATCTGGATGGGTCCATGAATAGGAAGGGTTGAGAAGAATATGGGCCAAATGCTGCCAAATGGCACTAGATTAATTTAGGATATCGGGTTAGCATGGACAAGTTGGACTGAAGGGACTGTTTCCATGCTGTACATCTCTCTTACTCTGTGTTATATGCCAATGGTTTATGTCTGTAGCTAGAGTTTAATCACTAATAATTGATTCATGTTTAATACTGGTCTCCACTCTCCATCAACCTTGGTCTGAAAGCCAGATAAATTGGGGTACTTGTGTGTGTCTTAATGAAAACGTTTAATGTTTGGTATGAGTCCAGGAATAGTGAGCTCAATGTACAGCATGCTACTTCAGTGAGTTGTAACAGTATCACTTACTGCACTCATTAAATCTTCTTCCCCAGTGAAACGACGGAAGGATGGCATCCTTATTCCGAAGTGAGGAGATGTGCCTAACGCAGCTCTTTCTGCAGGTTGAGGCTGCGTATTGCTGCATCTCCGAGCTGGGAGAGCTTGGCTTTATGCAGTTTCGAGACGTAAGTAAGCATTTGACAGACCTGTATCTGAATGCAGACCAGGCCAGCATTTAATGACCATCCTAAGTTAGCCTTGAGAAATTGTCAGTTGAATATTTTAGACTACTGCAGGCCATGTGGAGAAGGAGCTTCCACAGAATTGCTCACTAGTGAGTTCCCAGATACTGACTGAGTGATGATAAAAGTCTAACATGATTTATCTAGTGGGTGGGTCTAAGAGTGATCCAGAGGCAGCTGCCTTTTTGAAGTAATTTCCTCCCTAGCTCCTTTGTACATGAACTGCGGGTCTTTTACCTCCTTTCCATACATGATGTTCATTTTTGAGATGAGCCGTGACTTCTTACTCATCACCCCTCTGTGATCGACCTTACCCAGACACCTTAATGCTTCCCCCGTTGCTTAGATTACTTCTCCAGCTTTCTCTAACATTCTTGGTGTTGGAAGTAACACAGTAGCATCAATAGAGAGAGAAATTGCGCAGGAGTGAATAACTTAGACACCACATCACTGCAAATCCTCTTCCAATTTCTTCACGTGAAGCTGTAGCCAACTTCTGAAATGAAGGTTGGCCCTATGTTAGGACTGAGTTTAAATTTCACTTATTCCATCTTTACAGACACAACAAGCTTATCTGTGTTTGAGTAATATCTTATTCAATGTTTTTTGTCTGTGCTTTCTCAGTTTTGTTTCTCTCCCATGTGCATGGAGAGTCATTTTGGAAAATGGGCCTTGCTGGGATGTTCACTTTTTGACCATGATGTTGTTGTTTTGCCTCATGACCACAACATGGAGTGCAATTTGTGGGACAAGAATCCTTTTATCATTCGATTGGCTTAATTACCCTGAACATTTTTGCCTTTCCTCCCATGGGCTTTGACTCTCGCAGGATAAAGTTAAGTTCTCTCCAACATCTTCCAAAGCTTTACATCTGCTTTTTCTTTTAAGCTGTGAGGTTTGAGAATGTGTAAAGCAAGCTGCAGTTGTGGGTCCTGTGTGAGATGGTGTGAGGGTGCGTGTGTGATGGTGTGAGAGAGAATGTGTGTGATGGTGTGAAAGAGTGTGTGTGTGTGGGTGTGGGTGTAAGAGAGAGAGGGAGGGAGGGACTGTTTGCCCAGCCAGTATTCCCACGTAAAGGTTCTTTCCATATTGTGATGACAAGCTGAAATGTTATCCATTTTACTACATGCATCACTCGACTTCCCCAAATACCCTTGCATCCTGGTCTGGTCTTCAGTTTGAAAGAGATTATTCTAGCTAAGATCAAGAATTATTAGTTGAATCTGGGATCTTCCTTATCTACATAACCAAATGAACCTTTAATGGAGTTCCCTATCTAATTAGTGTGTGTGCATGTGTTTATATGATTACATAAATATACATTATAAAATAAAATGTGTCTATATAATAAATAAACATATATTTATATCATTTTATTTCCACACTTAGTGAGAACTTTGTTTTTAATGTCCATGTCTTCAGATGTTTGTTGCCACTCTATCACTTCACAAGTTAGAATTGATCTTGATTTGGAATACTTGTTGCATGAGCATAGAAACACCAGAGTGGTGAAATTGAGAAGTTTCTACATTTTAGAACCAGCAGTGGTGGGGAACAATACTATATTGTCTGTCTCTTTTACAGCTGAATGCAAGTGTCAACTCATTCCAGCGGAAATTTGTGAATGAAATCCGACGCTGCGAAGTGATGGAGAGAATTCTTCGTAAGTGTGCAAAAGTACTTTGCTGAAAATAATCAAGATATTTTCTTTTTAAAAAGTTAACATGGTTGAATCTATAAAGATCCTCCTAAATCCTACATTCCTGATGAAAGCAATAACTCAAGCAGATATTTAATCAGAAATAGGGATAAATCCAATCCTATATATTAAAGATTTTTCAGGCTGATGTTTTAAATTTTATTCTCTTTCTGCCCTCATTCAACATCCTAATCATATTCAACATCTTTGCTGACCTCGGCATGGAACATTATAGGCTATTTGTCCAATAGCATTTTTCTGTTCTGTAAAATCGATTGGATTTTATGGAGTGTATTTTAAATTTATTTTGCTCTTTGAGCATTGTTGCCAATGTACACTGTCAGATGAGTAAAGCTTGCAATCATTTTTACAAGTTTGATACCAAATCTATTGATCTGCTGCTGTGCAGTTCCTCTTCCAGTCTCACCAAAAGCAATTGAGAATTGTTCATGAGATCACAAGAACTGCAGATGCTGGAGTCAGAGATAACAAAGTGTGGAGCTGGAGAAAATCTTCTGAAGAAGGGTCCCGACCCGAAACGTCAGCTCTCCTGCTCCTCTGATGCTGCCTGGCCTGCTGTGTTCCTCCAGCTCCACACTTTGTTATATCTGAGAATTGTTCATACCAGCTGAATAAAGGGATAATTCATGGTACTGAGAGCAAAGTTACATTGGATTCCATGTTGTCAAGTTGCAAATGCCACTGAGATCAGCGAAAGGTATTTGCATAGATTTTAGCATCTGAGATGATTTGGCTTCATTTATCTCATTCACTTTGAGTCAAAGTTGGGAGTTGATGGCAGAATTTGATGCTTCCTCCCAAGGGAGGTTACACATGATTGGTTAACTCCTGTCCACTTGAGGGCCTCGTTGCACTGGTGTTTGACCAGGCAGGGAGACTAACAAGCAAGCTATTTTAGTGCCTGATTTGAGGGAATCGGAAAAGGGGAGGGGTTTGACCAGTTGGGAGCTCCCACCCCCAATCCTGTGATATCCTCCTATTTCTTTACGTGTGGTATTGGTCCCTTGGTAACTCTAAGCCTCTCCCTAGGAGCTTGACTAGCGGCAACCATTGCTTCCAATGACGCTATCAGCTGCAGAGAGTTGAAAACCTCTATTGGCTTTGGGCGGGAGAAGGGGTTCCGATTACTTAGTCCTGAGTAAGGCTGGTTTCTGTAAGACCCTCCCCTAAAATGGAGCCACGTGGGTCTTGCACTGAGACAATTGTCACTAGGACTAAATTCCACTGACTCTTACCCAAGGGCACAAAAGCACCGTGTCTGATTGGTTTACCCTGAGTTACTAGAGTTCTGTGTGTCCTGGTCTACCCATGTTTATGCTACAGTCAAGAAAGCACACTATTGCCTCTATTTCCTTAGAATGCTAAGGAAATTCCGCAGGTCCACAATCACTCTTGCCAATATTTATAGATGCATCATAGAAAGCAATCTTTCTGGAGGCATCACAGCTTGGTATGGCAACTGCTCTTCCCAAGACTGTGAGAAATAAGTGAGTTATGAACACAGCCCAGTCCATCATGCAAACCAGCCTTCCTTCCATTGACTCTCTGTACACTTTCTGCTGCCTTGGGAAAGCCGTCAACACGATCAAAGATCCCTCCCTTACAGGTTATACGCTTTTCCACCCTCTTCCATTATGCAAAAGTTTGAAAACATATCCCAAAAGATTCAAGCTCAGCTTCTTTCATGCTGCTATCAAACTTATGATAGATCTCTCATTTTAGAGTTGATCTTTATCTGCACCTTCTCTGTTGCTGTAATATTATATTCTGCATTGTGTTCTATTACCCTGATGTATTTATGTATGGTATGATTTTGTCCAAATAGCACACAAAACAATACTTTTCACTGTAACTTAGTACATGTGACAATAACAAATCAACTATCATGAAGTACTGTCCCTCCAATGAAGTCTTAAACCTGATCTCATTTGAAGAAAGAGCAGTGAGGTCTCCAAGTGTGTGCCTTTTCTCCATAACTTTATTATTCTATCTTGAAGGGAAAATGCAAGAGATACAAAGAATCACAGGTCAACCAGCTTAATCTCAGTGGAAGGAAATCTGATTTCTCTACTAAGATAGAATAGAAATACATCCAGAAATACATCCATGATTTTATGGAGTTGACAACTCTGGCTTCAAAAAGGAAAATCAATCTTGATGAGCCTTACAGTTTTTTGTGGAAGTAACAAACAGTAGATGAGTAATACAGTAAGTTTTTAATACAATATATGTGGACTTTCAACGGGCCTTCAGTAAGGTTCAGTTTAGTACACTCGTGTCGAAGGGCAAATCACGTGGAGTCAGGGAATAAGTAACAAAATCGAATGATGGTTACAAAAATCGAGAACTGTTTCAGGGTTAATACTGGATGAAAGTGACACAGGAGTTGGTTCTGTCACCATCATTATACACCACTTGAGTAAGAAACCTAGTCTCTGAAATCACAATCGCACTTTGAAATTTGGTAATGCCATCAATTTTTGGTGATTTATTTTAATAAAGAGTGTCAAAATACAAGATGATACGAATAAGAAATGGTAAATTAATATCAAGCCTGGAAGTATAGTGGTACAGTTTATTAAAGGCAGTGCAAGTTACTGAGGCAATAAAACAACATGCAAACAAAGCACTTCATTCTAGAAGAGCAAAACTGACAAGCAGAGAGGTTATAAAATCTTGGTTAACCCATACTTGGAAAACCAAGTACAGTATTCCTACATAATACAGAATCAGAGGCACTGGAGAAAGTCAAAATTTGATTTGCAAGGATGATGCCAAAATGGAGAGTTCCAAACTGTGGAACAGGCTGGGACTCCTTAAAGTGTGAGATAATGGGGGTGTTTAAAATTACACATGAACTTAGGTGGCACGGTGTCTCAGTGGTTAGCACTGCTGCCTCTCAGTGCCAGGGACACCTGGTTTCAATTCCACCCTCCGGAGACTGTCGGTGTGGAGTTTGCACATTCTCCCCGTGTCTGTGTGGGTTTCCTCCGGGTGCTCCGGTTTCCTCCCACAGTCCAAAGATGTGCAGGCTAGGAGGATTGGCCATGTTAAATTACCCGTAGTGTTCAGGGATGTGTAGATTAGGTGGGTTATAGGGGGATGGGTCTGGGTGAGATGCTCTGGGTTGGTATGGACGTGTTGGGCCGAAGGACCTGTTTCCACACTGTAGGGATTCTATGATGATGTGAAGGAATGGAATGTTACACTTGAGGGAAGTCCAAGGTCAGCGCTTATAATTGTAAGTTATTCGCCAATAAACACAATAAGGAATTTAAGTTCTTATTTGCCCAGAAGGTGATTATAATATGGAGCTTGCACTGCACGGTGTAGTTGAGCTGAACAGCAAAGATACCTTTCTAAGGAGAGGTGAAAGAAGCACATGAGGGAGAAAGTGGGTATTCAAATAGTTTAACATGAAACATAGACGCTGTTCCTGGATAGCACTGACATAGCATAAACCAGGGTGAGCTGAATCGTTTGTTCTCGCTGTTTTATCTTTGAAGCCAGAGTCACTGAGTGGATCTATCTCCTTGCTGACAGTGTGCAGCTCTCAAATAACTGCTACATTTGTCAAGCATCATTACACTTCAAAACACATTGGGAGAAATATTTTGTGAAGTTTTGACACTTGACATGAACGTAAGACGACTCTTAATTCAAAATAAGCTGTTGCAGTATGATTAACTGCAAGAAGCTTATGGGAAATAAACAGTGAACAGATTGAAATGGGAGACATAAAAATAAATTAACAATCAGGTTTCTTAAAGTAAGAAAGAAATACTTTAATCCTTGGCTGAGTGGAGAAGCTAGTTAAAATTGATAACAAAAGAAATTAATCTTTTAGTAATGAGAATCAGAATAGTTATACAATGGAACGAGGCCATTCAGCCTTCCAGCTCTGTACCAGAGCAAATTAGTTTCCCATTCCACCCTTTCCTCATTGCTTTGCAATTTCTTTCCTCTTCATGTACTTGTCCAATTCCCTTTTGCGAGCCACAACTGAATCTGCCCTGGAGCAGTGCGTTTAAGATTCTAGAATTTGCTGTAGTTTATATATTTTTCTTAAAGCTTCTCCTTTATGATAGTGTTTGGATGTGGATTCAGTGCAGAGTCCTTGATTGTGAAAGCAGAGCGTTAGTCACCAATTGACTTTTTATTGTTAACTTGAATTTGTAGGATTTTTGGAGACTGAAATGGAAAAGGATCAGATTGTTGTCCAAGATGATGGAGAGGATCCCCAGGCTCCTCTTCCAAAAGATATGATTGACCTGGAGGTAAGGAGGGAAATATTGTACAGTCCAAACTATCATTGCATGCTATGGAATGCAGCCACTTCTGGATCCAAATGTGAAATCAAATCTCTCCTTAGCTGGCTGGAAGGGTTCTATGTAAAACAAATTGGGTTTGTAACAACTTGCGTTCTAGGTACTGACTCTGAATACTTTATTGTAGAGAATACGATATGGTGGCAGATTGTCCCAGAATGGTGCTGAGTAGCTGTCATAGGTTGCGGAAGGTTCACAGAAATGTGGGCGCAGTCTGTGGCCTGTATGGTCTCACTGTGCGGCAGTCGAGCTCCATTCTTCAGCATCCTTGATGATGAGCCTGCTACGATCTTCTGATTTGAATCCTTGCCACAAATGATGATGTGCTGATATTGTAAGTCTTGTGGCTCTTCATTTACAAAATGATCTCGTTCTGGTTTATTTTTAACCTACTAAGGAATTTTCCAGTTTCCACCCTCTATTGACTTGGATTTTTATCATATGCATGTCAAGACAGACAGATTTTACAATATGCATAAACAGAAATTGCTGGAAAAACTTGGCATGTTTGGCAACATCCGTGGAGAGAAAAGATGAATGTATTGAGTCCAGTGTCCCTTTTTCAGAACTGGACTTGAAACGTTAATTCTGCTTTCTCTCCACACATGCTACCAGACCTCTGAGTTTCTCTAGCAATTTCTGCCTTTGCCTGTTTCAGGTCTCCAGCATCTGCAGCTCTTTGTTTTAGAGTAAATTTTCTCTTGTCTGGCATTTCTGTGCATTCATATTTAATAAGACTGCTGCATAAAAGGAACATTGTTAGATGGAGTTTTACTCAAATTCAGTTCTCGCAGGGGACTAGTCTAAAACTTCACTCAAATGAAGGTCTTGTGGGTAGACTTTTTATTTTAGGAACCTTTTATTTCAGTTTGCATTTGCTGTGTGCATCACAATGCCATGTTCATTGTACACAAGGGCACACTACCTCAGGAGGTTACAGCAGGTCCATTGGAAACAGAAACAAAGTGGGTTAATGTTTGGGTAAAGGCCTGTCTGTTACAGTTTAAACTCCTTATCTGACATTAACCCATGTTCACATGAAAGGGGCAGGTTTATAAGCTGACCTTTAGCCCTATGAATGGAAACTTGGCAACCTTATGCATGCCGTCATAGAGGTACATTCATAAGACGATGAATGATCTTTCATCACATATTCAGATGACTGCTATTAGAAAATTATTCAGATTACTGCTCGTGTTCTATCCATATCATTGAGGATTACTGTTGTTCATTTATTTTTACAAATGTAATCATTTCACAAGTGGAAAACATGTAACAAATAGTTGCACAATACTTGACTTATGCAGTACTTATTATTCCTCATTGACCATTGAACAGCTTATTCATTCACCCATCCAAATAAGTCCTAACATTCTCTCCATTATTGTTTCTAATTGGTTCCACTTAAGAAACAATGTTTTTGCTACACTATATATTTAACTTTATTCTACAAATTGATCAATCCTAATACGAAATGATGTAATTGATTGTAAAATTGCAATCCCCAGTTTATACTCTTAGGTTTATGGTTCCAAGTTAGCTTTTATATCCTTAGTTACCCTAAAAATGACAGCAAGATAACCTCTTGATTCTGTTTCCCTGAGTGACAATCCCAAATATATCTGATCTTTTCTCAACATTTAAACTTGTAGCAGAGAATCAGCTTTCTGTCTTTTTCATGAAGTGCCTATAACACTAGTGTATGTCCTTTGGTTCCTAATGACTAGAAATAGACTCCATATTGAGAAGCAAGCTCTGGTGCTTGAACCTTCCTTTGTTTGACTTGTGTTTCGGTTATGCGGTTCAACATCTTTCTTTGTTTATTGCATTATTCCCCCAAGTCTCCTCTTAGTCTCTGATTCATGTGTATCTCAAAGATATTTGTTTCTACCTCTCTTGACTCTGTTCTCCCTTATGATCTGTCTTGCTAGGGATTCTGTACTTGATCATCCTTCCCCCAATCTGTTCAGTTCAAATGGTTTCCTCCTCCTGCCTCAATACTTTTCCCAAGACTCTTCTAGCTTACTTTGTTTAAATATAACTTATTTCTGCTGCACCAATTCTATTCTGGAATCATTCCCAATTGTTTGAGATACCATTGAGTATATAGGCAGGTACAAGAAAAACATTTAATCTTTGATTTCTTTTGGCAAAATTCCCTCCTTCAAATACTGGGAATATGTTTGAGAACATTGTGCATCTGAGACAACAAGGTGCAGAGCTGGATGAACACAGCAGGCTAAGCAGCATCATAGGAGCAGAAAGGCTGGCATTTTGGGCCTAGACCGTTCATCAGAAATGGGGGAGGGGAAGGGGGTTCTGAAATAAATAGGGAGAGGGGGAGGCGGATAGAAGATGGATAGAGGAGAGGATAGGTGGAGAGGAAACAGACAGGCCGAAGAGGCAGGGATGGAGCCAGTAAAGGTGAGTGTAAGTGGTGAGTTAGGGAGGGGATAGGTCAGTCCAGGGAGGACGGACAGGTCAAGGGGGCGGGATGAGGTTAGTAGGTAGGAGATGGGGGTGCGGCTTGAGGTGGGAGGAGGGGATAGGTGGGAGGAAGAACAGGTTAGGGAGGCGGGGACGAGCTGGACTGGTTTTGGGATGCGGTAGGGGGAGGGGAGATTTTGAAGCTTGTGAAATCCACATTGATACCATTGGGCTGCAGGGTTCCCAAGCGGAATATGAGTTGCTGTTCCTGCAACCTTCGGGTGGCATCGTTGTGGCACTGCAGGAGGCCCAGGATGGACATGTCATCTGAGGAATGGGAGGGGGAGTTGAAATGGTTCGCCACTGGGAGGTGCAGTTGTTTATTGCGAACCGAGCGTAGGTGTTCTGCAAAGCAGTTCCCGAGCCTGCTGTTTTTTGAATTGTGAGCCAATTCTCATTTATGGCTTTTAAGGCCTCTATATTTGTTTTTGTGGTTATTTATCTTTTGTGGTGAACAAGTCCAATGAAACAGAAAATTGAGGGCCTCTCTAATGTTATAGTTGCACGTAAGAGATTCCATGATACCCTCTTAAAGAGTTGGGAAATTCTCCTTGGTGTTCTTGTCAATTATCCTTCCACCAACACCACTTTGTTACGGGCCAGATCAGACCCCCTCAAAACTATTTTAAGAAGGTAGCCTAGACCCTAATTTTCTTCTTATTTTAAAGGCAAGTGTAAAGTGTCTGTTCCAAACATAATGTGACTGGTCTAACTAATTGACGTTAAGCAAAACACAATTTATTTAAATACTGTAGTTAAAATACAACCAAAGAAAGAGGAATTTAGAATAACTTAACTCTATTGGAAACTTGCCAGAATAATAGATACAGTAACTATTGCTAATTAACTGTTCCAATATAGTAACATCCCATAAACTTGGCAAAAAAGGCAAATTTGGAACAGATTCTCACATGCAGTTGTCCAATCCAGGAGGAAAAAAAAAACTAGAGAAAATTGAGACACACCAGTAGCTAGGAGAAATTCACTGAAGCTTCCAACACTTTAGACCCCAATAGTTTCTGATGTTACTCGGAAATCCTGACGTGCCAGAGCTGGCCACACCCATTCAGGCTGTTTTTTTATTAAAAAGCACAAGGTCTCCCAAGCTGTTTACAGAAGTAGTCCTCAGTAACCAGCTCATTGCCTTTACCTTACAAACTCTTTTCAAAAAAAGACCAGGATAAAATAATCTTTTAAAGGGACAACATCATCACAACTAAAACAGATCATTTGTTGTTATTACATTACTATTGGTGGCAACTGTTTTGGATATTTGCTTCCTATACTATAACATTGACTGTACTTCAAGAAAGTATTTTCTGGGCTTTGGAGTATCCTGGGATCATCCAAGGCTTCTCTCTACTTGTGTCTTTAACATTAAATTATAACTTGTAATATTGACATCTCTTTTGACCCTTATGTCAGTTTTTACTGCTGTAGCTCCATGCAGGTAGCTATACCAATTTTTAAATGGCCTCCAGAGCATTTCAAATTACTCTATAGTGAATTAAACGTTGCTGGATGTGTTGTCATTGATGTGCTGTCAAGAAACCGTGTTTTTATGATGCACCTGCTTTCCTAAGGAAGGAGTCATCAATGTTTATAGTCTCGCTTGTGATCTTCAATCTGTCTCTGTCCAGCCTGGATTCTTCACTTCTGTAACTTTGTACCTTTTGCAACATTTGATAGCGCCTAGAATTGGTTGTTAACGTAATCCCTTGGATAACCTAGTTTTCCATATTTCTTGATTTGAAATATTTCCATTACAAATTGTCACTTGGTGGTATTTAACCTGAGGCTTGGAGAAGAAAGACATGCTGTTGAAGCTTGCTGCCTTGTAATCATCAGGACCGATGCAAGATTACCAAAGTAAGCGTCAATTTATCTTGTATGAGAAGAGAATGCTGGTTGGTTGGCAAGTTGACTCTGGTCAAGCTGTTGCCATGGAGACTTCACCAGGGAACCATTGGTCCTCCAATCTTTTGCTTCAAAAAAAAAACTAAACAAATGGTGGTGATCAAAAACTCCTCGGTGCATACTTCGTGGTAATGCTTCGATCTGAGTTGACCTATCCAAACACACTTTCTTCTTGTGCAGAATAAATGTTGTTCCCTTTGAAATTGTATATTCTTGTGTTTGTCCTGATTCATGACACAAGTAAAGCTTCAACAGCATATCTCTTCTTTTCCAGTGTCTCCAGGACCATAGCTTCTTTAATATTGCTCCCTTGCTGTGCTGCTTCGGATTTTGCCACACTCCATGTCCAATATTGGTTTCTTATCACTTGGCTCGGGCAACACCCTTGCAAAATTTAATAAAATCATTTGCCTTCGAAACTTTGTCCGCCTCAATGTTCCTTTAGCCTCCATTGTTCCCCAATGTCTTTAAGCTTTTGCTGATTAACCAATTTCCACATCATTTTTCCCCCTTTGTCCACTTTCTTCATGTTGTCTATGTCTTACAGCAAGGATACAAAAGGAACTCCATCTTACCATCTCTTCTCCCAATATTTTCTTACAGAAAATGAATGTTAATGACATTGTTACCTGTTAATAATATTAAAGGATCTAGCGACAAGGGCCAAAGCAATAGCTCCAACAAGAGACTTATTGCATTGCAATATCTGTGATGCTATGCCTACAAGATTTTTGTTCTGAGGAAGGGTCACCGGACCCGAAACGTTAACTCCGTTTTTTTCCTTCACAGCTGCTGCCAGACCTGCTGAGATTTTCCAGCAACTTGGTTTTTGTTCCTGATTTACAGCATCCGCAGTTCTTTCGGTTTTTATTTCCTACAAGATTTTTGTTTGGTCTCCATTACTGTCCCAGTGCTTTGTTGTACTGGCTGATGGATTGCTCAGTAAGAGTTAACTCAAAGTTGCACTTTTTATTTAGTATGTTGTTTTGCCTTTCCCAGGTGGCTCTGGAAAAACTCGAGAATGATTTGAGGGAAGTGAATCAGAACCAACAGACTTTGAAACAGAACTTTCTGGAGCTCACTGAACTCAAACACTTGCTGAAAAAAACACAGGACTTCTTTGAGGTAACCTTAAACAAAAACTGTGCCCTGAAGTGCAAAGAGTATTGGAATTTTGGATTGTAACTGTGAGAGTTTATGATATCGTCACATCTCGTGCTTGGAGGAATTTTTAACCGAGTCTGAAGCAATTAAATAGACAGGGTAGAAAAAGAAAACACATAAAAACCCTTGTTAAAAGATCTACCACTTCCAATACCGGCTCACTGACAAATCCGAAGTTGTTCCCACCTCAAGAATTGAAAGCAGATCCCAAGTCTATGCAGTGTGTCCATTGTTGGCAAGTCTGATTTTTTTTTAACCTATTCCTAGTTGCCCTGTAGGTGGTGTTGGTGAGTCACCTTTCTGGGATCATAAGACCATAAGACCATAAGACATAGGAGCAGAAATTAGGCCATTCAGCCCATCGAGTCTGCTCCGCCATTCAGTCATGGCTGATAAGTTCCTCAACCCCATTCTCACACTTTCTCCCCGTAACCCTTGATCCCCTTGATAATCAAGAACCTATCTATCTCAGTCTTAAATGTACTCAATGACCCGGCCTCCACAGCCTTCTGTGGCAGTGAATTCCATAGATTCACCACTCTCTCTCTGGCTGAAGAAGTTTCTCCTTATCTCTATTCTCAAAGGTCTTCCCTTTACTCTAAGGCTGTGCCCTCGAGTCCTAGTCTCCCCTACAAATGAAAACATCTTCCCAACACCCACTCTGTCCAGGCCATTCAGTATCCTGTAAGTTTCAATTAGATCCCCCCCCTTCATCCTTCTAAACTCCAATGAGCATAGTCCCAGAGTCTTCAAACGTTCCTCATGTGTTAAGCTTTACGTTCCTGGGACCATTCTCGTGAACCTGATCCAGGGCCAGTACATCCTTCCTGAGATATGGGGCCCACAACTGCACACAATACTCCAAATGTGGCTGACCAGGGCCTTATAAAGCCTCAGTAGTACATCCCTGCTTTTATATTCAGGTCCTCAAAATAAATGCCAACAGTGTGTCGATACACTGGTATTGTTAGGAAGGATGTCCCAGGGTTGTTGACCCAAAGACACTGGAGGAACTATGAATTTCTTTTTTTTTTTAGAAAAAAAGATTATTCCTGGGATGAGGGCATTGCTGTCCAGGCTATAATTTGTTACTCATCCCTAATTGCCCAGGGGACAGTTAATAGTCAATTGCATTTCTGTGGGTCTGAAGTCATATGTACCAGGCCAGGTAAAGATGGCAGATTCCTTCTGGAAAGGGCATTAATGAAACAGGCGGGAATTCCTGACAAATAAGAGGTTTCTTGGCTGTCATTAATACCAGATTTTTGTTTCATTCAAATTTCACCATCTGCCATAGGATTTGAACCTGAGTTCCCAGAAAAAGTACCTGGATCTCTGGATTAATAGTCTAGCGATAAGGCCACTAGGCATGTAACCATTCATGTTACTGTTACGTTGCTAAGAGGGTTTGCAATGGCACAAAAAGAAATGGTTCCCAAAGACATAACTGGACGGAAATTTCCACTAGCCTCCCAGTCTGAGGTGGGATGTCCTGGCATTCACCAATGCCACAGAGAAACGTATTAGAGATTTGCCTTGCATCAATCAGACAGTCTTACTGGCTCAGCAGAAAACCATACTCACCATCTTAAGCATTGTTTCAAGACTGCATCTGATTGTAAAAGAACGGAATTTCTTCTTTACAGACTGAAGCGAATTTGACAGATGATTTCTTCAGTGAAGATACAATGCACCTATTGGAACTGCAGACAGCATCTGGGGTGATTGCCCCTGGCAGGCTAGGGTAAGTGAAGTGCGGCAATGACATGGCACAGTTACAGGACATGCAGACAACTTTTGGTCACTCGGCACGTTTCAATTGGTTACAGGTATCTTGGCCTTTATAATTGGGTAACACAATATTGGAAGTTCTTTAATTACCACATTGAAAATATATCCTGTTTGTCATTGTGCGTGGGGAAGCGCAACGCAATGCTCAGCTCTTCAGACTAAATTAATGTGAAACTCCTAAGCATGAAGGACACACAGAATCTCTTCATAGGGATCTATCTTCTTAATTAAACATGCAACGTAGGTTGGTAAGAGTTGAAACTGCTGAACCTCCGAGTGAGCACTGGGGCACCTAGTGTTCATGTAGTGCCGAAGTCTGGCATATAGATGCCAACATGCAGAGTTCTGGCACAGTTGCCACCTCTGAATTGTCCCCGCTGCCAAATGCCAACCTTCATACTTCTGCCATTGGTTGCCTGGCACTACTCAACCTACCACTTGAATTGAAAGTGCTGTTTCTTACCCGATTGGCAGGCAAGAATTATTCAATTAAGCAGCCCTTTATCCCATTCAGTACTTTCACAGCTAAGTAAAAAAAAGTTCATGCCCCTGTTAACCTTCTGCTGACATGCTAGCAACTGACTTAAGGAAAAATTAACTATGGAAATGGACATAAGAGCACACTTTGCCTGTGTGCTTCCATGTGAGAGAAAGGGGTGGGGAGGCTGAAAGGAATATGAATGTTTCCTGCCCTTCTAGTGGCAGTGTAAGAGGAATTAATCTTTAATTTCTGGAGACTCCAGGCTAAACTTGGCAGGTTGCCAATTCTAGGCGCAGGTTGGCTTCCTGTAATTTATTTACCCTTTGGCTTCCTGCCTCTGCTCTAACGTCTCTACCAAACAGGACCATAGAACAAGGGCTTGCTAAGGATTGACAGATCAGCCTTTTTCATTCACCTGATGTGGAGCGACCTAACTCCAGAGAACCTGCCCATTATAACATCATTCGGAATAACAAAGACTCACCGACACAGCAGTTGATTAAAATAGGTCCATCGCCCAGCACAAATTTAGCGGCCTAGGAGCCTTGGCATGGTCATCCTGAACCTAAGCTGTTCTTCGCTGAGTGAGGAGAGCCCCCTACAGGCAGAGGGCATGCACTCCTTGTTCAACAGCAGGAACATTATCAGTGTCAATCTCCTGAGGCTTGGCTAGTAGGTTTTCATTTCTGTTTTCTAGCCAATTGACCATAATAAGTGCAATGATATTTAAAATTAATAGTATAACCTCAACAAAATTTGTTGTCGTTCTCTATAGTGTCTGAACAAAAATTTCACCAGGCATAGCATCCAGAAAAATTGAGTATGGTTTGTGTTTATCTCAATCGGAAACCTAACCAGTGTTGCTGTCAATGAAAATTGGCCTCTTTTTTTCCACTTTTGATATTTGCTTCGAAGTGGCATGGAGGAGATGGGGTGACCTGCTTCTCTGCAAATTACATTTGGAAGTCCCTTTTTGAGACTTGCTTTCACCATCACCATTCATTCCCCTCCCAAACCCCGCGACATCCCTCACACCACCTGACCTCAGCACAGAGGAAAGCCCCAACCATTCTCAACAGCTTCAGTTTCTGTTTGTTGCATTTGTTCCTGTGAGATCCGAGAGCCGTAGGTTTAAAACAGGATTGTTCTTTACAACTGTGGGATTTGTGTTTTGAATGCAACCAGACTGTTGGGATAACTGTCTCCTCACTGGCCATAAAAGCTTCAGGTTCAACACATGATACTCATAAAATTGTGCACAAGTCAACCATGTTGGTTTTCAATGAAAAGTTTTGTTGAAAGCAATTATTTGACATCGGTATTAAAAAATGTAACCAAGGATTTTATTAAGGTCCATTTAGTTAATAGTGTTGTGCGTTCCTTTTAAAGACTACGGACATGTAGGTGTACTTTGAAGTAACACTAAGTTGAAGGACATTACAATGTGATTGTGCTGCTCAGCACTGTTACATCTCATTAGGGTAATGTGTTGGGAATGGAGCCCTGTTTTTCCTGGAGTTGTCAGTACCGTAGAAGATTGTTTTAAAGAATGCAGAATTACTCAATTTAGTCCCCAGGTTGACACAAGGCACGGACCAGGTTTCTATGCTGAACAAATATTGCCATTCATTACAAATTAATATATCATAACTGTAGAAATCACAATGAACAGTTGACATAATGCCACTCGAGAGTTCTAACTCACTTATAAACTCACTACATACAGGTATACACAGACACAAAATTGCATGGGTGTTATGGGCAGGCAGGCAGGCAGATTGGGAAGGCAATTCAATATTCCTTCTCCAGATAGTTTAACTTGTTCGCAGCAGGCGCAGGATAACTGGTTCACGCTTATAGAAGTCTCTGTCTTATTAGTTAAAAGTCACAGCTTACAGCAACTGGTGAGGGAAAATAAATTGGCTTTCTTCAGGCCTGTGATGTTTTCTATTGCTTAGCAGCAATAGTTCCTTTCCTTCCATAGGTCTAATGGCTTCTGACTCAAATATTTACACCACCCCCATGTACTTTACCAAGCTGTTCAGCTACCTGGGAGCCAGCCATACCTATTAGCAGGCAGGAGGATTTTATTCCATTGGTTTGTGAAACAATATCCACTTATCCATTATCAACTTGTTGCTAGCCAGGTCTCCATTCGTACACAATTCCCCTGGTTCCAGCTCTGCTGTAACTTGATTTTCCCCCCAGTGCTTGAACCAGCAGCTGTGGAAACAGCACTTTACAATGAGCGTAAGGTCACTTGTTTTTGAAAAGTGCAAATGTCCTTGGCTTTTCATACCTTTTCCAATTTCGGTCCGCAATCAAAAATGCAGAACAATAAAAAGATACAGTCTTTAGAGTTTCTGCATGTTTGTTACCTGGTCATTGTTACACGCTGTGGCGTTTGCAGTGCACAAATTGGGCTCAGCATGTCCTGTAACTATCACATTTTGAAGTACAGAGCCGTATACCACTCTGATATATCTGAGAACAAGAAAGCATTATTCTTTTCTGACTGCCTGATTTTTAAAAAATTTTTGTCTCCACTCCTGACCATCTTCCCAGGCTGCCTATCTGGGGAATTAAGAGCAGTTAGAAAAGAAAGTGTTATATCAGAACATACGCCGTGCCATTGTGTCAGGATCCTAATATGAGGATCATATGCAGGTGCCAAGCTGTCACATCAGGAGCGGTCTTCTGGTCCATGAACTGGCCAATTGGTGGCTAGATTTCATGCTCTTGTCACCCAGTTCATGATGTTCGGCGGAATTTGGAAGCTGAAGATCAAACAGACGTCAGAGCTACAGCCTACTGCTGTAAGCAAGCATCAGAAGCAGATCAGAGGGGATTATCTAGAATGAAAGGATTGGTTTACAAGGATAGTTTTGGACAGGCTGGACTTGTTTCCACTGGGCTTTAGAGTGCAGACTGACTTGGTTGCAGTGTGTAAGATGCTGAATGGCCTTCACAAAGGCAGATGTGTGAAGGATGTTTCCTCTTGTGGGTGAGTCCAGAGTTAGTAGACACTGGTTTAAAATTAGGAAGTGCCCTTTTAGGTCAGAGGTGAGAAGAATATTTTTCAGAGGGTTGTGCAACTTTGGAACACTCTTCCCTCAGCAGGCAGTGGAGGTGGGGTCATCGACTACTTCAAAGGCAGAAATAGATTTGTGTTCAGCAAAGGGAATCCAAGGTTTTCGGGTGTCATTGGGAATTTGGAACCCCCAAATCAGCAATGATCTGATTGAATGGCAGAGCAGCTAGGGGGCCGAATGGTCGTCTCCTATTCCTATTTTGTATGTATGTATTTTTGAGAGAGAGGGTGCCCAACAATAACATTGAAACAAATGCCCACAGCTATTGGATCCCCATTGTGAGCCTCCAAGACAACCTGGGTCTTTGTCTGTACAGCCCACCACCGGTATCTATCCTGCCCAATGCTTTGGGGAGCCCAGAAACTGGCTGAGAAAGTCCGCTCACTCTCTGAGAATTGGTTTTAAATTTTCGTAAGCCATCTGCTGCTTGTGAGTGGGTAGCCATTACACCCCATTTCCCATCTGTGACAAAATAGTCCAGGAGTGCGATGGTGCTGACAAACAAACATGCCCACTAGCTACACAAAATTACATACACACCCACTCCAGCTATTGTCTTTATATCGGGGCAAAAATCCTGTCCTACCTATCTCGATACTCTTCTCCCTTGAGTAACTGAGCAGGACTACAGTTAATATGTTGTTTTCTTTCTTTATTGTTTCATGGGATATGGGCATCGTTAGAAAGTTCAGTATTTGTTGCCCAAACAAAATTGCGCTTTCCAGGCAATTCCATAAGTCACCAGGTAGTCAATGGCATATTTTATAAATATTCTTTATTATTTTATCCACCAGATAGAGGGTGGGACTTGAACTTGAGTCCCCCAGACATCAGCCTGGCTCTCAGGATTAACTGTCCAGTGGTATTGCCACCACACTACTGCCTTCCCCAATTTCTGTGACCCTACACTGTAGTTTAATGACACTCAGATGCTTGTACGTCATTTTTTTGTTGTTTTTGGTGACTGATTATTTCAGGTTTATAACTGGCGTGATCCGGAGGGAGCGGATGGCAGCCTTTGAGCGTTTGCTCTGGAGAGCTTGCAGAGGAAATGTCTACATGAAGCAGTCTGAGATGGAAGTCCCCTTGGAGGATCCAAACACTGTAAGGCATTCTTAAAGCAACTCAAGAATGATATTGAGCACCATTTCTTAATCATTCTAATGTCGAGGTCTGATGAGAAAAGTGGATGTTAGGAATCATAAATGAGAGAATATTCAGCAAGTCCCTGAAACTGAAATTGATATCTTGGTTGCTGATACTTCATCAATTTACTCCACTCTTCGTTGTAAATTTCTTTACCCAAAACTGTTTAGTAATAATAGGCAATGTGCTTGCCACTATCTATCCATGGACAGATATCGCGAGATTATCTACTCAATGCTCTGTTCAGGATTTGCTTCTGTTCCTACCAGGGAGGTTGAAAATGCATGGACCACCACCAATCACTTCACCCTCTTGTTTTCCCCCTCTGTCCCCAAAATGACCAGCCTCTCCTGAACACTTACAGGATTTGTCAGCCCCTCAAGATCAGCAAACGTGACTGGCTGTTCAACTAATGGGGCTAGCAGATTACTTTGCCATTGGATTTGTAGCCATATTGGGCTGCACTGAGATTGAGCCCTAGTTCAGGTACAGAGTCTTTATCCCAAATGCTAAGTTAATGGCTTGGTTGGAGAACGTTGCCATGACCAGAACGGCAAAGTGACCAAAACAGAGTGTTGATGGAGGTTAGGAGGAGCTGATACAAGTCAGAAGTGCAGACAACCTGTCAGAAAGAGGACAAGTCCTCCTTGGAAACACCAACACGCCTTCAATCTTTCAGGTGCCTAGTGACATCCAATGTTTCTTTTCTCCAAAGATTTTAATATTAAGGATTGTTATGGTCATATGTTTGCATTGTCAGTGATCTGGTTTGTAATGGAGTTGACCTACAATAAGTGCAGAGAACCCCCCCACCCTCTCTCTGGAGTATGTGTTTCACTCAGCTGTCTGACTTTGGGGTGACTCCAATTGGCTGCCTTGTAAAGCAATGTCAGCAGTGATTTGCAATTCAAGCTGATTGCTCTTACGATGCTGCTGAGAGGGGAGCTGGAATTATAGAATCATAGAATCCCTACAATGTAGAAGCAGGCCACTCAGCCCATCGAGTCCACACTGACCCTCTGAAAAGCATCCCACCCAGACCCACCCCGCTACTCTATCCCTGTAATCCTGCATTTCCCATGGCTAATTCACCTAACCTATGTATTCCTGGACACTATGGTCAATTTAGCACGGCCAGTCCATCTAAACTGCACATGTGGAACTGTGGGAGGAAACCAGAGCTCCTGGAGGAGAAACACACAGACATGTGGAGAATGTGTGCAAACTCTCACGGACAGTCATAGAGGTCTACAGCATGGAAACAGGCCCTTCAGCCCAACATCCCCATGCTGCCCCGTGTTCATAATTAATCTAATCCCATTTGCTTTCATTTGGTCCATATCCCTCCATACCTATCCTATCCATGTACCTGTCCAATTGTTTCTTAAGTGACAAAATTGTACTTGCCTCCACCACTATCTCTGGCAGCCCATTCCAGACACTGACCACCCTCTGTATGGGGGGAAGAAATTGACCCTCTGGACCCTTTTATATCTCTCTTCTCTCCCCTTAAACCAATGCCCTCTAGTTTTAGACTCCTACCATGGGGAAAGCTGTTGGCTATCTACCTTATCTATGCCTCTCATGATTTTATACTCCAATATAAGATCACTCCTCAGTCTCCTACGCTCCAAGCGAAAAACGTCCCCGTCTATCCACCTCTCCTTATAAACTCAAACCTTCCAGTTGCTCAAGTCAAACCCAGGTCTGTGGAGCTGTGAGGCAGAAGTGCCAACCACTGAGCCACCGTGCCATCCTAATGAATGAATTCTAGTCCTTCTTGCTGTCTGTTTGATGGATTGTTATGTTTTACAGCTTGTGGAGGTCCAGAAGAATGTGTTCATCATCTTCTTTCAAGGGGACCAGTTGAGACACAAAGTGCAAAAGATTTGCGATGGGTGAGGTGATCCTTTTTACTGCAGTGGATATGAATCACATGTCAACACTTTGTGGGTGCCTCAGTTTCTTTTTAATAAGTTGAAAACCCAAGACACATCACTGGGCTTCACAGATGGGCCTTCTAATTTTTTTTTTTTAGGTATTTTCTTTTTCTAGAAACTGGGTGAATAATGTTGGAGATAGTGAAATATTTACAAATTAGAGGTCATGCTGAAGATGTATAGGAGTTGGGATGTTGTGTTGAGGTTGTACAGTGCGTTGGTGAGGCATCTTCTGGAGTACGGTGTCCAGTTCTGGTCGCCCTGTTCTCAGAAGGATATTATTAAACTGAAGAGGGCTCAGAAGAGATTTACCAGGATGTTGCCGGGAATGGAGGGCTTGGGTTATAAGGAGAGGTGAGATAAGCTGGGACTTTTTTTCACTGGAATGTAGGAGATTGAGAGGTGACCTTATAGAAGTTTCTAAAATCATGAGAGGTTTTGATAAGGTGAATAGCAAAGGTCTTTTCCCTTGGGTGGGGGATCTTAGAACTAGAGGGCATATTTTTACGATGAGAGGATAAAGATTTAAAGACCTAAGGGGGAATATTTTTCTTTAAACACTAGGTTTGTGTGTGGAATGAACTTCCAGAGGAAGTGGTGCATACAGATGCAGTTACAATGTTTAAAAGACTTTTGGAGAAGTACATGAATAAGAAACGTTTGGAGGGATATGGGCCAAGTGTAGGCATGTGGGACTAGTTTCAGTTTGGAATTATGGTTGGCATGGGCTGGTTGGACAAAAAGGTCTGTTTCTGAGCTCTATGATTCCGTGTGCACTTGCTTTGAAACCTGACGCACTGAGTTCAATTCAGGTTGATGCAGTGCAGAGGAGAGCAAAGACTGACAGACAGACAGAGTGGCTATAATCTCAGTCAGTTAACAATCTGTAACCTCCCTTCAGGACTGAAGAGCCGGAAATGGAGGTGAATTTAAATGGTGATTGCCTTTGTCGTCTTATAGAAGTTTTGTTTGCTTTTTACACCTCCTCTTTTTCACACCTGTCCCTTACCGTGGGTAGAGGTAGAGGAGACCTATATTGTAGCATACATTCAAATGAGGACGGTGAAAAGTTTGTAATGTTGCGCCTCTGCGCCATCTTAGATACTGGGTACCTAGGCATAGATACTTTCACCAAATTGAAATAGTAAAAGAAAATTAGCACGGGAATACAGAGTTAAAAGCCAAGAATGTAAATAAAAAGTGTCTTTAAAGTACTCAAGTCCTTTTCCAACATGAGTCTGTGCCTACTGGACTTCAGAACACGATGCCGCGCTGCCTCCCCCATGCACTGACCTTCTTCCAGGATTCGCTCTGCTTCCCACTTCAGGACCCAGCCCGTGACTCACTCTGCTCCCCTCTCACACTGTTGCTGTTCCGGGCTCTGGCTGCGACTTCTCTCCCTTCACTTCCCCTCCATTCTCTGGGTGGGGTAGTTTAAGGAGTTAAATGTTGGGGTGGTGGGGGAGAAGAGTAGAGAAACTGCCACAAAGAGGGAAAAAGAAGAAAGGAACAGGAGCTGGTGAGCAGGGGAGCTCTGACTGGAATGTCTTATTCTATTGCCATCTTGGATTAAGGTCAAAAGGTGTTCTCGAATACTGTTTTTTTAAAATTCCAACTTGTGAAATAAACCCACAGCAAAATCCTTTACGACGAAATCAAAGAAAATGTTCAAACTTAGGGGATTGTTTCAGTAGTCCATTCACTTGCACACTTACTCAGGAAATTAAGGAAGACGAGACTGGAGAGAAGAGAGGTTACAAATTACAAGTTTTGTTAAAATGGGTACTTTTTAAAAAATAAATTAGCTCACATGAGTCACAACCTCCCACTGGTCAGAGTTCAAAAATAGCTCCTGAGTTGAGCTGGGCTGCATTGCTTTTCCTTCTTGCAGGCAAAGTGTTAGCTTCTTCCCAGCCAGATATGTGGAGACACAGGAGAGTCTGAAGCAGGGTGCCAATTCAGCCCAGAGTCCTGTTGTCCCTGTGAAGGTCAGTCAGCAACTAACCTCGGCTCCCAGATCGGATGCTTGCTTAATTCATCTAATTCCAATTTCAGTCATGTCAAATACAGACATTTCAGATGCTGATGGTCCATCTCAGTGGCTACTTAGAAGGTCAGTAAGCTAGCGGGTGTAGCTTTACCTTCCCCATTACAATACCAGTAACACGGACGCGATGGATCCTGATGTTTTACTTTGTCCAAAACTGGTGGGAAATAGACACTCAACTCCAAGCCCTTTGCGTCAAGGTTTTTGAAGATTTGTAGCTCGGGTTGTTGATGCAGTTGTTGACTGTCTCGCCGAGATGGTAAGTTGGTTTGCATTTTTTTTTTCTTTTTTGGTCCTGAATATGTGGAATGCTACGGCATTGAGTTTCTCTAATCCCGGGGCAAACCTACCAGCTTGGCGAGCAAGTCAATAATCTTTTGTGCCAGTTTTAGCTGGAACGTTTAAGGAATGAAGGGGCTTCAAAAGCTTCCAGAAATACGACCTTGTGACTTTGACCATCTTGAGTTCATCAAGGTTGGCCATTTTTACATAAAGAGCATTTATATCTGAAAATATTGTAGAGAGTATGGTTTTCTGTGGAATTTCTGTGTCCTCTGACCATGGCACTATATTAATGACTCTGAGCTTTAGCTTTTGAGGTCCTTCTCTATAATACCTCTGTGGCTCAGATGTATACCATGTACACTAGTGATCACACATGGAACCTTGGTGAATAGGAAACCAACATGGTGGTTGGGGTTGTTGGGGATCCAAATAGCAGCTTCATATTTCTTTCAGCAGTTGCTCTTGAGACTAAGCAATGTAAACTGCTGACTATGAATGCAACTGCTTGCGTTGTTGGTGATTTTTTTTTTCATTGCAACCACCAACTTGGAAACACCTCCCAGAAACAGAAAGGAGGTGAATTCTTGAGAAACTGAAGGTTGTGGCCTTCTTAGTATTTGTGTGCATCCCTCAGAGGCTACTCAGAATTTACTACCCCAACGTATTATCGCCATTACAGTTGGAAGGTCTTTATCAGTTCAGTGGAGAAGTAAAATAGGCAGTGCCAAGCTGCAAACGCTTGCTTAAGCTCACACATCTTGGATGTAATGAAAAGGGTGAATGATCTCCGGTATCCAAAATGCTCTGCTGCGTGGTTGCAATGTTCTTGCTATGTCTGATTGAAAATAAAGGTGTGGCATCTAACTTTATGCAACAGTCCTAAACAGAACATGTAGCCACCCTGTCTCATTTATAGAAGACTCAAAACTATTCATAAAGGACTAAAAACTATGTATGACTGTGATTTCCCAGTATTCAATTGAGTGATAAGAAAATATTGTCATCCCATTTCAAAACACCAGCAGCAAGTTTTAACTGAGCTTGCAAAGCTGCCAGTAAATGGTTTTAGGTGTAAAGCTTTCAGCTATTGCATAGTAAGAGCAACCATACTGAGATGAAAATTGACAAAAGGCTGGAGATGAACCAAATTACAAACCAATTCAACAGCAGCTTCTATGAGCGCTTAATTTCATCACTTCTACATCCTAAGTCAGTGGTCACATAGACAGATACTTAACGAGTTTAAAAAAAACAATTAATGGTGAATACCCTATAGGTACTGTGGATACCAGTGCAGGTCAGACGGTAGAAGTGCTGCAGCAAGTAACTCCCCAGAGCCCACTCACCATCTACAAGTCAGGAGTGTGATGGTGTATTCCCAACTTGCTTGGATGGGTGCAGCTCAAATAACACTTAGGGAGCTTGACACCATCCAGGACAAAGCAGCTTGATGGGCACCACATTCACCAAAGCATTGTGGCAGGCTATAATCTACCAGATGCACTGCAGTACTTCAACCCTTTGACGTCAGCTTCTGAACATTTGGCCTCCACAATTTAGAGGGACAGCAGATGCATGGGAACACCGCCACCTGCAAGTTTCCCTCCAAATCACTTGTCATCTTGCCTCGGAAATACATTGCCACTCCTTTTAGTGTTGCTGGGTCCAAGTCCTGATCTCCCTCCCTAAGAGTGCTGTGGCTGCACTGCACCCCAAACACTGCGAACAGCTCACTGCTACCTCAAGGGCAATTAAGGATAGGAGACACGCACCACCCATGAACAAGTAATTATAAGGTGTTGTTTATATGGGAAGAATTCTGGGCTTATCAGCATCATTAAGTTGGAGAATATTTTTATCTTCTAACAGTGTTGAGATTAATATTTCCAAGGAACGTGGCTGTAGATCCAGACACTGGTGATTATTCTTCAGTTCCTGATAATCGCTTGCCTGCAGGAATTCAGTAGTCAGGATAATCACTTGAACAGAGCCCTTGTGTGGTCTGATTACTCCAGCTACCTTGATTATCATATCAGACACTCCAATTGATTGTGTCTGTGTCTCTGCATAAATAATCTCATTTCAGCTCCCAGCCTGTTTTAAAAGTTCACTTTAAAGGTTGGTTGATTCCTGCAGACATGAAACCTGGCTGATTTCTGACAATTAGTCAGTTTGCAAAGCCACCTTTTACAGTGCAGTGCTTTAATTTCAGTTTACTTTTTAAGCTAAATGCTGCAGGACTGACTACAATATGTGTCTGTGTGAATATTTTGTATTATGTGCTTTGGGGAAGGTGCATGTTTTCAAGTAGGAGGCGAGCAAGGTCCCTTCATGACAATGAGACTGTTACTTTCGCGTTCTTAGAAGCACCAGGCCATGAGATCATAAGGCCTGTGGCTCAGTGGCAACTATCTTGAATCTGAGTGACAAGGCCTATTTAGGCCCAGGCTCCACAGACACGTTTAGGTCACCATTTTATTGATGCGCTGAGGGAGTGCTGCATTGTCAAAGTGTGGTCGTTCAGTTCATGGCTTATGACAAGGTTCTCGCTGTCCACTTGATGGATTCCCCAGTGATCTTTACCAATGTTTGTTTGTGGGACCTGGATGTGTGAAAGTTTGCAGCTAAATGCCCTGCACCTCGAAGAAAAGCCTCATTTACAATACATTACAGTCAATGCATGTCCTGAAGTCAGAAAAGTGTTGTACAAATGCAAGTTGTTCTTTTTTTCCTTGTTTTATTCTGAATGCCTCTCTTTGTTTTTGTCAATGGGCTTCGATGCAGGCTGGCTCTCAGCAATTCAGTTTTTTAGAGTGATGCCTGCCTGTTTTTGTAGTTCATTTGCAATTGCTGGTCATGATTTTTTTTTAACCTGCATCTATTTACGTATTTTTTTTTTCTATCTTTCCGGTTATTTATTTACTGCTGCTTTTAGTGTTTGTGTTTGTTTCACTGGCACTCCCTGTATCTCGACTTTTAAACACTTCCTTGCTGTTTTCTATTTGCTTGTGATTATAAAGTGGTAGGTTGTGCACTTACATAGCACCTTTCACAACCCCATGACATTCCTGAAATGCTACACAGTTAATGAATTACATTTGGAGTGAAGGGACTGCTGCAGTATAGAAATTATAATGGCAAAGCTATTTGCAAAGGAGGATCCCACAAACAGCCATGTGATTTTAGCTGGGTGATCTGTTTCAATGATGTTAGTTATGGGATAAATGTTGACCAGAACGCTGTGAGTAACCCCACCTACTCTTCAAAATAATGCCAGAAGAGGACAAATGGGTCCTTCCCGAGCTTTTGTTTCTAGGGACCCTGAAGAGGATAGTGATAGAAGAACAATGCAATGAGCAACACCGAGTGAGAAACTGGTGTAGCAATAAGAGTTCCTGTAGTTCTCACTGTTGCATTGGGTTGCTTGAAAGATGTGACCCATGTTCAAAGAAATAGTTACAGTCCATGTTTATATTGCTGAATTAATAACCTATGGGGTTTAACTAATAACCTGGAGTATTGTAGGAACATGCCAACTCACCGTTCCGTATGAACTGCTACCGAAGATGGAGGTGTTTACCACCATTCGCTTTACGTATACAATCTACAGGGTCTGTTTGGCAGAGGCAAACCACCTCTTGGTTTAACTGGGTGGAGGCAGTGGTATAGTGGTAAAGTTACTGGACTAGTAATCCATGCAACCCCAAACTAATGTTCTGAAGGCATGCGTTCAAATCCCACTATGGCAGATGGTGAGATTTGAATTCAATAGAAGCCTGGGATACAAAACTAGTCTAATAGTGACGATGTGGCAGTTACAAACATTGTTGTAAAAACTCATCTTGTTCATGAATGGACCTTTGGAGAAGAAAATCTGCTGTTAACTGACTCTTAGCTGGGACCAGGGGTGGATAATAAATGCTGGCTAATCACTTCTTTTAAAAGAAAACTAGAAGTCTCTTGACTTATTTTGTGTTAGTAGCTAGTTATAGGTTACGTTACCACGATGGTTACAGAGATTGAGGAGAACTGGATATCAGATTCTAAGCTCTCATGCCCTTCTAGGTGATGTTACCATTGTGGGTGGTGCTTAAGACACTCCTCAGAATTAACCCTTTCAGACTCATGCACAGCAGCACGTGGAGTTGAGTCTACATCCAATCATGGCCTTTTTGACCATTGCAAATCAGTTCATTCTTGCAATTAAAAATAAAGATTTGAAATCATGTAAAGTGACCATGAAGCTGTTTGTAAAATTCATGAACTGGTTCACTGAGACCTTTTGTGAAGAAAACCTATTGTCAATGCCCGATCTCAGCTATTTGGAACTCCAGGATGCATCAAAACATTCATTCCTAATCGAATTCTGAAGTGGCCTCAGAAATAGCCCAGCTATAAGCAACAACTAAGCACAAGTGGTTAACTAAAGACTGCTACCATTTTTCCAAGTGTGCCAGGAGGTAGATAATAAATGGTATTTTTGCCAGTAATGTTGAATGCTTTTTTTTTATCAGAAAGTGGTAATTTTCCTCTGGTTTGCCTCAGGTTCCGTGCCACCATGTACCCATGTCCTGAATCTGCCAACGAACGTCGCGAAATGGCTGCTGGTGTGAAAACGCGCATTGAGGATTTAAATACTGTAAGTGAGGAGATCCCAGCAGCAATGGCCATTATCGGGCTGGAAAATGCCTTCCCTGTACTGTTGTCAGCTGAACACCAAATGCCACGTGTCTCCCTCTCTTGTCATCAGTCAGGGTCAAACTAATCACTTATTGTGAGAGAGTGAGTCTGCCAAATCAGATGGCAACATTTCCTCAACTCTAGAAGGGCATAAGGTTTGTAAGAAAACCTCCTCCTCACAGCTTCATCACCCTCATGTGGAGGAACGTTGCTATACCTGTAGTGGCGCAGAATGAACATTCTAGAGGTCCCTTCCTCTCAGCAATTTATGGGGACTGTCTTTGCCAAACTGTCTGCAGTAATTCAATGAGAAGCCCAGCACCACCAGTTGGGGACAGTCACTAAATTCCTCCTCCTAAAAATGGGATATAAAAATACCACAACAAGCCTGAGCCATAGACTCATACAGCACGGAAACAGACTCTTTGGTTCAACCAGTCCATGCCAAATGTAATCCCAAACTAAATTAGTCCCACCTGCCTGCTCCTGGCCCATATCCCTCCAAACATTTCTTATTCATGTATTTATCCAAATGTCTTTTCAATGTTGTAATTGTACCCACATCCACCACTTCCTCTGGAAGTTCTTTCCACAAATGAGCACTCTGTGGTGGAGGGAGGTGAGGAATTACCCCTCATGTCTTATTTAAATCCATCTCCATTCACCTTAAGAAATATGCACCGAGTCTTGAAATCTCCCATCCTAAAGAAAAGACATCTATCATTGTCCCTATCTATGCTCATGATTTCATAAATCTCTATAAGGTCACTTCTCAACCTCCTATGCTCTAGTGAAAAAAGCCTCAGCCTATTCAGCCTTTCTTTATAACTGAAACCTTCCATACCCGGCAACATCCTGGTAAATCTCTTTTGAACCCTCTCCAGCTTAACAATATCCTTCCTGTAACAGGGTGAGCAGAACTGGACATCTTACTCCAGAAGAGGTCTCACCAATGCCGAATACAACCTCAAAATGACATCCCAACTCCTACGTTCAAAGGACTGAGCAATGTTAAACACCCTGGCTATATATGAGAGTTGAATTTAAGTTGCATTTAGAAATGCTGCTTAAGACCACAAACCCCAAACTGATGAGTCAAACTCATTGCTTAAGTATGGGGACTGGTGTTCTTGCAAATCTAGGACATTAACTGTTTGGACACAACGATCATCAAAACCCAGAAAATAGCACTAACAATTTCAGCATAGCTTATAACCTACTCCCCACCACGATGCACCCCTCTTAAAGAATGTTTCAGAAAAAATGCAAGACTATGCCACCAAAAGCAAGTGCCCAAGGGGCTGTTCCAAAGTAACCTTTTACAACACATTTGAAGAATTTTAGTATTTAGGGGAGTTCTGTTCTGTAATTGTAGGTTTGTCTGTGAAGGGTCTAACTTATGGCCTATAAAAAGCAGCAATAGTAGGGCAGCACGTTTAGACAGGATCTTTTAGCTGAACTGCAGCTGTGCTCAATATCGTATTATCAAGGGGGAAGAAAGCATTTTGTGTTTTGTGGATTTTTGTTTTCAAAAGATCGCTCGTGAACTGCGGGTGAAAATCTCATATCGTATGTTTGTGTCATTCCTCTGTGCCCACAGCCCCCTCCCACCCCTAAATAAGTTTAATGGAGCCAAAAGTGTAACAAACTAAAACTTTGCAGCACTTTAGTGTTGAAAAAATTCTATTTCTGAAGCCATTAATGTACGAGATCCCAATGCATGCCTTTCAATATAACAGTAACACCTGCTATATGTAACACGTTTTAGAAATGTGCAAAACTAATGGGCTGAAGCTGACTTTAATGATACCATTGGTGAAAACATTGAGTATAATTCTTGCCAACTTCACTTATGGTCCTATTCTGTTTCTAAGAGAAATTTTCATGGATATTCCATCCTCTCAGATCTTTGAGCTGGCAGATATCTCCAAGATAAATCCCTAATATGACAATGTTTTCTAATAGCTTCCTGTTTCACTGTGACTGATGACCAGTTTAGTATCCATCCAAAAGTGAAATGACAGCATTGCAAGTTGGATCTGAATACCATGTTAAAGTAAAAGGTGCCCCTACTAGTAGCCCTTTTGTGCCCTTTGTAGATTTCAAATGTATCTGTATTAACAACCAGAAGGTGCACTATATGAGCCGCTAATGTTCCCTGCGTGTGCTCATACAGATTTTGGGCCATTGTAGATGGACTCTCACACCCAAGTGCTGGAGATAGCAATAGTACTGCAGAGACCTTAACTGTGTGTGTGGGTCTCTCTCTCTCTCGCTCTCTCCCCCTTGGAGGAAAATGTATCCCCACTTCAACAGAAATCTACAACTGATTTTAAGACCACTGTTACTGGAGGCTACAGCAAAACTTAAAGTGGCATCCAAGGCAGGCTTGGCGAAACAATGCTGACAAAATGGGACCATACTTTATGATTCCTGGATCCATATAAAGTGGAAATTAGCGGTGATTGTGCCATTTCCATGTGCCATTGCCCTTTCTGCCCCTTCGCCAACATTGTTGTTTGCTTCAACCAGCCTTTCTATGCCCCTTCATCTCTATCCAGCCTTATTTGCACATCATATTTCCTCTCCTATAACCAGGTACATTCATTACTAACTATTCTACCCTTCCTTTCAGTTCCATCCATTTCAGACACTTACTCCCTTCTGCTCCGTAACAGCGCTGTCCAACAGCTAATGTAACTGGATCGATGGCAGGAGACCTCCAATGCAGAATCTGTAGTCCTGGTCAGGGTGTATTGTAATAGCAGAAACCAAATCTTATTCTGGAGCATTGCCTGTGAAATTCTTGGACAGCGCGATCCAGCTTTTATTAGCAAACACTGACGCACTGATGTCCCAAATCATTGAACATTAGTTGTGAAATGTCAGCCAAGTGTAGTCAACAAAGCTGATTGTAAAATATAAAGTGAATTGTACACCTCTGAATCTATGCAAATTGTTAAAATGGAGCAAAGGACATCTTTAGACCCTCTGCAAATCCAGCTATTTTAAAAAGTGAACTAGTCTCTTGAAAGACATTGGAGGTATGATTAGTAAGTTTGCAGGTGACACCAAAATTGGAGGTGTAGTGGACAGCGAAGAAGGTTACCTCAGAGTACAACAGGATCTTGATCAGATGTGTCAATGGACCGAGGAGTGGCAGATGGAGTTTAAATAAGGTGCTGCATTTTGGAAAGACCAATCAAGGCAGGACTTATACACTTAATGGCAAGGCCCTGGGGAGTGTTGCTGAACACCTTGGAGTGCAGGTTCATAGTTCAGTGAAAGTGGAGTCACAGATAGATACGATAGTGAAGAAGGCGTTTGATACGCTTGCTTTTATTGGTCAGTGCATTGAGTATAGGAGTTGAGAAGCTATGTTGTGGCTCTACAGAACATTGATTAGGGCACTTCTGAAGTATTGTGTGCAATTCTGGTCTCCCTGCTATAGGAAGGAAGTTGTGAAACTAGAAAAGGGTTAAGAAAAAATGAGGATATGGCCAGGGTTGGACCGTTTGAGCTATAGGGAGAGGCTGAATAGTCTGGGGCTATTTTCCCTGGAGTGTCGGAGGCTGAGGGGTGACCTTATAGAGGTTTAGAAAATCATGAGGAGCATGGATATGGTTAATAGGCAAGGTCTTTTCCCCAGGGTAGGGAATTGCTAGAGGGCATAGGTTGAAGGTGAGAGGGGAAAGATTTAAAAAAGGACCTGAGGGTCAACTTTGTCATGCAGAGGGTGGTGTGTGTATGGAATGAGCTGCCAGAGGAGTGTTGGAGGCGGGTACAATTACAACGTTTAAAAGGCATCTGGATGGGTATATGATTAGGAAGGGTTTAGAGGGATATGAGCCAAACGCTGGCTAGAATTGTATGGGATATGTAGTTGGGATGGATGAGTTGGACTGAAGGGTCTGTTTCTGTGCTATCTCTTTGTGAATGATGACCTGTAATGAGTATTGATGCCAAAAGTTGAGGCATTATGCATATGTGCTACCCCAGCCTCAGTGGAAATCAGGTTGGACTCAGTTGGTTTTTTCCACAAATATAGACCTTATCCTGATAGGGCTTATTTGGTTTTCCTTTGTATTAGAACTTTAGAATGCCAATTGTAGATTATTGATATCATTTTAATATTGTTGGCCTGTGTTCACTGATTCTCCTGTAATTGTTTCTATTGAATTGATTAGTTATTTTAGAGTCAGTCTATTAAAATAGTTGTATTCTTTCCCCTATCACAATATTCTTTTATAAGCAGATCTGAAAATGCGATGATTAAAAAGGTGTGAGATCATCCATTGTTGTTTGTTCCTTTTGAAAATGAACTTGTTTTATTCATTTAAAACACAAACTGGTTGCATTTTCTGAGTGCTTCTGAGAATTCACTTCATTAATTTTTCAGGTACTTAACCAGACTGAAAGCCATCGGCGCCGTGTACTGCAAGAAGCAGCGAAAAGCCTACGAAACTGGCAAGTGAAGGTTGTGAAAATGAAGGCGATCTATCACACGCTGAACCTATGCAACATTGATGTGACCCAACAATGCCTGATTGCAGAAACTTGGTGTCCAGTCGCTGATATGGATAGAATCAAGATGGCACTCAATCAAGGCAAGGTGAGCAGCGAACTGTGAATAATGTTCATGGTATCTGGAAGCTGTTAGGAAGGGATTTCCAGAGCAAGTTCCTTGGAAATAGGATTAACCCAGTTGCTAGTCAAATAAACATGTTTCTTATGGCAGCTACACGTGCCAGCTGTTTTTACTTCACTCAAATGTCCCTAGAGCTAGCAGAAATTTACTCTTTTTTTTTATTCTGATGGTCACAACATCCTTGCAGGATATTCAATGAAGAAACATGAATTAACAAGAAAGCTGTTGTATCATAAAAGCATTGTGCTGCAGGTTTTGATTTGATTTGATTTGATTTGATTTATTATTGCCACATGTACCTAGATATAGTGAAAAGTCTCATTTTGCATGCAGTACAGGCAGATCGTAACGTACAAAGATCACAGGGTGATTGAATAGAGTGAGGAATAAGTTACGGCTGTAAAGAAGGTGCACAAAAAGCAAAATCAACACTAGGTTTGAAATTTGAGAGATCCATTCGCATGTATAATAACAATTGGGAAGAAGCTGTTCTTAAATCAGTTGGAACGCGTGTCTAAGCTTTTGTATCTTCTGCCTGACGGAAGAGGCTGGAAGCAATTATAACCAGGGTGGGAAAGGTCTTTGGCTGCCTTTTTTTTTTTTTGTTTTGTTTTTTTGAGGCATCCAGAAGTGTAGATGGAGTCAATGGATGGAAGGTTGGCTTGAGTGATGGACTGGACTGTGTTTATAACTTGCTGTAGTTTCTTATGTTCCTGGATGGAACAGTTGCCATGATGCATCCAGATAGAATGAAGAGAGTTGGGTTGGATTTTGTTGTAAAAGAGGGCTCACTTTTTTTTTCCACTTATGGTAGTAATTCCAAGTGAGAGCAGATGTAGCATTCAAAGTGAAACTCCAGTTGTTACTTTTCTGTAAACTGCGCAAAATTAGCAGCTCACCATCTGGCTTCCTGCTCGAATGAATTAAGCGCAGTCTTGTTCCTGTATTGAGATTATCCTGTACAGAGGAAGTTCACCATAGAAACATAGACAAGTCAGAAATAGGAAGATATTACACCAGGTCAGACTCAACAGCAATTCAAGGTGATAAATGGGAGGTTTATATTGCATTGCCTGTAACAGTATGAGACATGGTCAATAAACCTGGTGAGTTGCAGATGTAATTAAGCGCACAAGAATGCGATGTTGTGTTAATGGAGACTTGACTCAAAAAAAAAATGGACCTGTGTACTAAATATTCCTGGGTACATGTTCAGTAGAGATAGGAAAGGAAGAAGGTGGGGGTGGGTGGTATTAATTTGGGAGATTATTATACTAACTGGGCCAAGCACAGAATGTATTTATTAATTTAGGTGTCACTACACTACTGAGTGCACTCCACATGACAGCTGCTATAGGAAAGATATGCAATGCAAATTTGAAGGGAAGTTAGAGAAGTGCGTGAAATATTTTAATAACATTTAAATTTATACTTTCATATATTTAAGTATGATAGTGAAAATGGAGGAGACGACAAATTGTTTCCAGGAGTATTCAGTGGAATTTTCTTGGCCACTATGTTTCTGATTCTGAGGAACTGGTTCTGGGAAATGAGACTGATAAATTAGTTCATGTGTCAGTATGGGAACATGTAGCAAGCAGTGATGTTAGTGTCATAAGGTTTGCATTGGCTGCAGAGAATGTCAAGGGCAAATTTAAGTATTTTTTTAAAATACTGAATTGGGTGTAACAAATTTCAGTGACACGAGAATGAACCTGTCCAAGGTAAATTTAGAACGAAGGAGCTGATAAGACTGTAACAGAGCAAGGGCTAACCTTCAAACAGTAGATGATCTGGATGCAGTTGAGGTACATTCCATAAAGAGCAAAGCCAAAGCCCATGGAGGTACAGAGTCAATGGAAGCATTAATACGATATTTTTTTGGAATTTTTTTTTTTGGTGACGTTGTTGTTTCCCAACTCCTGGCCAGGCGGTCCTGGTTCAAGTCCCACCTGCAGGGAAAACACTAACTGTATGATGGAAGAGAGAGAAAACAAGCTGAAGTAGAAAAAGGAGAGATGTCAGATTAGTAGTGCATATGAAAACCAGTCTGAGAGCAGTTTAAAAAAAGTGAAATGATGAACGAAACAAGGGAAGTGTATGAGAATAGACTAAGAGCTAGCCTAAAAGGAAATCCAAACATCTTCCAGATGCATAGAAGTGGTAAAAGAAGTCAATTAGGGTTCAATGCAGACTTGATCAAATGCATTGAGGCAGGGGGCATGGTTGGGTTACTAAATGAATACCATGCATTTGATGTTACCAAGATTGAAGGTACTACTGGATTTATACTGAATGAGGAGGCAGATATTGGGGAAGCCAGAAGTGACAGTGGTCTCAGAACACCTGGCTGTAGTTAAAGTTGGAAAGTCACCAGTCAGGTACTATCTACCTGAAGATGGTGAGGGTAGTAAGGGATGAAATTGTGGAAGCCATACTCTCAAACATCCTGCCACCTCACATTGTTAGTACAAAAGTGGTGCCAGAGGATTGCAGAATTACAAACTTCATACTTTTTTTTTCTCAAAAGGGCATAAAGACAAATTCGGCAAGCGCAGGTCTGTAAGCTGAGCTTCTCGGTGGGAAAGCTTTTAGATATGAAAATCTAAAGGTGATGATTGTTTGACAACTGGTGATTCATTAAGAAAGTCAGAATTGGAATAGTTAATGGAATTGTATTTGGAAAAAACTTAATTGAGCTTTTTAAAAAGGCAACCATGACAGATGGTGAATTAATGCAGTTGTTGTGGTGTACATAACCTCTCCAAAAAAAGCCATTTGATAAAGTAACACAAAGCTGTCCAGCAAAGTTATAACCCAAGGAGGCAAAGAGTCAATGGAAGCAATTTATTTTTTCAGAGAAGTCTTGTGGTGCCAGGAGACTCTAATTTATGTCCCACCTATTCCAGAGATGTGTGATACCATCTCTGAACAGGATGTTTAGACAATTTTGAATGAAACAGTGAGTATTGATAAATGTTCGTTTTTCCATACTGAAAGGAGTTATGTAGTGGGAGTCCCCAGACATTGGTATAAGGGTCCCCACTTTCTTTGCATTATGATTGTGCTCTGTACTTCATATTCAAGCCAATTCCAAAATTGACAGATGGCACAAAAACAAAGGTTTTGATTTGATGATTATTATCATGTGCCTAGGTACAGCGAAAAGTTTTGTCTTGTATGCAGGACGAGCAGGTCATACTATACAATGTGCATTAGGGTGATTGAACAGAGTGAGGAATTCAATGTTACAACTGCAGAGGAAGGTGCACAGACAACGAGATCAATATTATGTTTAAAATGTGAGATGTCTGTTCAGAAGTCTAATAATGGTGGGGAAGAAACTGTTCCTGACTCTGTGTATACAAACTTTTATATCTTCTGTCTTCTGCCCAGTGGAAGAGAGTATAACCAGGGTGGGGAGGCCTTCACGAGGACAGACTGGTGGAGTGGCAGTGAGGTGATGAAATTTTAATTTTGGAGAAATGTGAACAATTTCTTAATGTTAGGACAAAGTCTGGAGGAATGCACCATTTCCCTAGTCCCACTACTCCTCCAATCACAACATAAAACAACAATAGTGCTTCCAGCTATCAATGTGACCATTTAAATCCTTTATCAACTATCAGGTTTGAAGCATCAAGAGCTTTCAACAGACTTTCTTAATAAACCAATAATTATATATTTATTATCAAAGCAAACCTTGTGAAGATGCAATAATTGGTTATCATACACAGTCAGTCAATTAGAAATATAAATGCTTATTCTTCTATGCATCTTCAACACAGTCATTGCACCCACTAGCACACTGTCACTGCGCTTGGTGACAAAGAAGTCTTTACTCTTGTTGACTGATGAATGAAACGTACTGTTTTCTTATTTTTCAGGAACGCAGTGGTTCCAGTGTTGACCCCATCATGACTGTAGTGCAGACCCAAATGGCTCCACCCACCTTCAATAGGACCAATAAATTCACAGCTGGCTTTCAGAATATTGTGGATGCGTATGGAGTTGGGACATACAGAGAAATGAACCCTGGTAACTAAACTTCAACATTTTTTTGTTTTGTGTACCCTGAACAGTAAATAGTAACGTGAGCAAAATTGGTTTACTATTCTTAGGCAAGTGTGAACTGCCTGTACTAAATAACAGACATCGACCCAATTCTAAATGCCTTGAAACCGAACATATGATGCATGAGATAACAAAGCGTAGAGCTGGATGCACACAGCAGGCCAAGCAGCATCAGAGGAGCAGGAAGGCTGACGTTTCGGGCCTAGACCCTTCTTCAGAAATGGGGGAAGGGGGTTCTGAAATAAATAGGGAGAGAGTGGGAGGCGGATAGAAGATGGATAAAGGAGAAGATAGGTGGAGAGGAGACAGACAGGTCAAAGAGGTTGGGGTGGAGCCAGTAAAGGTGAGTGTAGGTGGGGAGTTAGGGAGGGGATAGGTCAGTCCAGGGAGGATGGACAGGTCAAGGGAGCGGGATGAGGCTAGTAGGTAGGAGATGGGAGTGGGGCTTGTAGTGGGAGGAGGGGATAGGTGGGAGGAAGGACAGGTTAGGGAGGCGGGGACAAGCTGGGCTGGTTTTGGGATGCGGTAGGGGGAGGGGAGATTTTGAAGCTTGTGAAGTCCACATTGATACCATTGGGCTACAGGGTTCCCAAACGGAATATGAGGTGCTGTTCCTGCAACCTTCGGGTGGCATCATTGTGGCACTGCAGGAGGTCCGGGATGGACATGTCGTCTAAGGAATGGGAGGGGGAGTTGAAATGGTTCGCGACTGGGAGGTGCAGTTGTTTAGTGCGAACCGAGCGTAGGTGTTCCGCAAAGCGGTTCCCAAGCCTCCACTTGGTTTTCCCGATGTAGAGGAGGCCACAATGGGTACAGCGGATGCAGTATACCACATTAGTAGATGTGCAGGTGAACATCCGTTTGATGTGGAAAGGCTTCTTGGGGCCTGGGATGGGGGTGACGGGAGAGGTGAAGGGGCAGGTGTACCACTTCCTGCGGTTGCAGGGAAAAGTGCCAGATGTGGTGCGGCTGGAGGGGAGTGTGGAGCGGACAAGGGAGTCATGGAGAGAGTGGTCCCTCCGGAAAGCAGATAAGGGTGGGGAGGGAAAAATGTCTTTGGTGGTGGGGTCGGATTGCAGATGGCGGAAGTGTCGGAGGATGATGCGCTGGATCCGGAGGTTGGTGGGGTGGTACGTGAGGATAAGGGGGATTCTGTTTTGGTTATTACTGCGGGGAAGGTGTGTGAGGGATGTTTTGCGGGAAATGCAGGAGACGCGGCCAAAGGCGTTCTCGACCACTGAGGGGGGGGAAGTTGCGGTCTTTGAAAAATGAGGACATCTGAGATGTTTGGGAGTGGAATGCCTCATCCTGAGAGCAGATGCGGCGGAGGTGAAGGATTTGAGAATAGGGGATGGCATTTTTTTGCAGGAAGGTGGGTGGGAGGAGGTGATATCTAGGTAGCTGTGGGAGTCGGTGGGCTTGAAATGAATATCGGTTTCCAGGTGGTTACCAGAGGTGGAAACAGAGGTCCAGGAAGGAGAGAGAGGTATCCGAGATGGTCCAAGTGAACTTAAGGTTGGGGTAGAAGGTGTTGGTGAAGTGGATGAACTGTTCGAGCTCCTCGTGGGAGCACAAGGCGGCGCCAATACAGTCATCAATGTAACGGAGGAAGAGGTGGGGTTTAGGGCCAGTGTAGGTACGGAAGATGATGCATGTCAGAAATGTCTTTGGTCTTTTCATATCGATGCTAACAGAGTGACAGGGCTCAACTGTACCACAGAATATTCATTTTCCACATTCCTACTTCTTTTTTCCCTACTGGTGGATGATGATAAGATTTAGGTTTTGATTCTGCATCTATTCATCACTTATATTTCAAAGTTGAAAGCCTTCAGCATTAATGAACTTGATTGTTGCTTTTTTCAATATGTTAAATATATTGTATCATTATAAATTTGCCAACGTTCTCCTAATACTATCCCATGGTAAGCAATAGTTTGAGAGATGTCCTGCTTTGTTTCTCCAGCTCCCTATACAATCATCACCTTTCCGTTTCTGTTTGCTGTCATGTTTGGCGATTGTGGACATGGAGCAGTTCTGCTGGGTTTTGCACTTATCATGATCATCAATGAGAAAAAATTTGCTGCCCAGAAAGGCGGCAATGAGGTGGGTGAAACCTTTTGACGAGTTTGGCATGCACTTTTAGGAGCAGCATAACTGGTGGCATGGTGGCTCAGTGGTTAGCACTGCTGCCTCACAGCGCCAGGGACCTGGGTTCGATTCCAACCTTGGGTGATTGTGCAAACTCCACACAGACATTCTCCCCATGTCAGCATGGGTTTCCTCCGGATACTCAGGTTTCCTCCCACAGTCCAAAGATGTGCGGCTTAGGTGGATTGGTCATGCTAAACTGTCCAGGGATGTGCAAATTAGGTGGATTAGACATGGGAAGTGCAGGGTTACAGGGAAAGGTTAGAGGTATGGGTTTGGGTGGGGATGCTCTTTGGAGGGCTGGTGTGGACCTGTTGGGCCAAATAGCCTGTTTCTACACTGTAGGGATTCTATATCCTATGTATGAATTGCACTAGCCATACAAATACAATGGCTGTGTAAGCAGGTCAGTGGTTTGGAATACTGCTGTGAGTAACTTGCCTCCCTCCCTCCTGAAAGCCTGACCACCATCTACAAGGGACAAGTCAGGAGTGTGATGGAATACTCCCTGCTTGCCTGGATGGATGCAGTTCTAACAACACTCAAATGTGACACCATCTAGGACAAAGCAGCCCACTTGACAGGCACCACATTCACTCCCTCTGCTGTCAACGTTCGGTACACACTGCTGCCACTATCTACAAGATGCACTGCAAAAATTCAATCAAGATCCTCTGATCTGGGTACCTTCCAAAGCCATGACCGTTTCCATCTAGAAGGATAAGGGCAGCAAATAATCAAGTAATCTGTTCTATTCCTTTTGAGCTTCTAAATTTTGTTCATTCACAACAATTTTAGATAGGTAGAACGATATAATTGGTAGGAAGTTAATTCCCTCCCTACAGCCACGGCATACAACTAAAAAAGAAGCCTTAAACTGCTTTTGTTGCTCCAAATTCAGATCTGGAACACCTTCTTCAGTGGACGTTACCTCATCCTGTTGATGAGTATATTTTCCATTTACACGGGATTCATCTACAATGATTGCTTTTCAAAATCTTTCAACATATTTGGATCCTCGTGGCATGTTGGGGCCATGTTTCGCAATGGAAGTTGGAAGTAAGTCTCAACACCAATGCCAGGTGATAAAACATCATTCGGTCATTAATTGCTGAGAATCTCAGCGATGTGAGATCAGATGATAATTGCTCAAATTTGGTGAGGTGCAATAAAACAGTGACACTTGATGTTTGAGTTATTTCCTCTGGGATGGGATCCTCCCAACGGTCCACAGTAATTAGAGTGAAGATTAGTGAACCTGGCATTTTATATCCAAGTCCCTGTCGATGTCCGGCTAAAAGAAATGAGTGAAATCCCATAGAATTGCAACTCCTTTTGTTGTTCTTCGACGATATTCGAATACTGACTTTATTTTCTAAAGAGGTTAGAAGTTTTGTAGGATTTGAAGCTTTCTCAAAAGCAACTGATGGTCAGCCACCACCTGCAAATTCCAAGTGTTCTCAACGAGAACCTTTACGTGTCACCTTTTGTACCCCAAGTTAGAACAGAAAATGTTCAAGAAGGTTGACTCAGTCCAGCAATCTCCCAATGGATATCATCAGTAAGTCTGACTGCTGGTGTAGTTCTCTTTTACATAACCTATTCACATCGGACCCTTCAAATAAAGGCAAAATACTGCAGATTCTGAAGTCTGAAACAGACCATGTTGGAGGAACTCCTGGAGAAGACTCATGATGGACTTGAAATGTTAATTTTGCTTCTCTGTCCACAGATACTGCCCAGACTTGCTGAGTTTCTCCAGTACTCTCCATTTGTTACATCTGACCATCTCTGCATTGAAATTGTGGTCGCTTGTTTTTGTATTTAAGGCTGAGTTTGGACCCAGAAGCCACCCTGTGAACTTAACATCTGAGGTTCCGTCCTCAGCATAAATAGTTTCTCCCCTTCCTTCACTTTTGAAGGTGCAGAATGATCCACAACTGTGAGCTGTCTGATACCTCGGGCAAATGTTTCTGTATCAGGTCAGACAATGAATGAGATTTTCACTCTGTGCAAGTTCGTTTGGGCTGAGTTATAATTGGGGCCTTTAATAGGCTAGTAGGCTATTCAGCTACAGGGTTCTATTACAACCCATGCCTGAAATGTTGCCTAATCTCCCCACACTCCCATTTTGAAAAGGAGAGTCATTCAAAGTAGGAACCAGGGCTAAATTTATATCTGCCCCATTCGAGTTGTTAAAGACCATTGTAACTTTATACTTCTGCATAGAGCTATCTATCACAAACAAACTCTTTTTATTCAGAAGGTGGTATTACGAAGGTTGAACTGCACCCATACAGTTGTCAATTGTCCTTCCATGATAATAGCAGTTTTTAATTCTGATAACAGACATTTAAAACCTGGGTCACTAATGTCTCCGTTTGAATAGTTCATGTTCTCCATTCCTCCATTGCCTCATTGCTCCAGATCTCTGTAAGCTACTCCTGCCCTTTCATTTATTATCCTGCCTTTTTACCTTTTGTGCTTTCCACCGCACTTTACCCCAAAATTTGATGACTGCACCTTCAACCTTTCTGTCTCTTCATCTCTCTCCTCCTTTAAGACCGTACTTAAGGCCCAAATCTCTGACGAAGCCTTTGACCCCTTTCACAATCTCTTTCCGCTCTGTGCCCCCTTCAGCTTATGCCGATGTGCAGCATCTTGGCAATTTTCTATTAAAGGTTCCAAGCTAATAGAAATCTTTGCCATAAGTATTAATTTGGTGGTCTTCCTCTGGGCTAATTCCAGGACTTTGAAATCCTCTGTTACGTTTGACATATTTTTTTGTCTGCCTTTAACCCAAAAGTGTGATAACTCCTTGTCTTTTTTTTCATTCTTTGTGCAGTAACCATGTTATTGAAAACAATCTATTGCTCCAGTTAGATCCTGCAGTGCCTGGAGTGTTCTCTGGCAATCCATACCCATTTGGTATTGACCCGGTGAGGAATAATACATAATTACTCCATTCTTTCTGATGTTAATTATGAAATGGTTGCTGCATTACTGCAAGTTTCCTTTTTTTTTCCATTTCTCATTGAGTTTCTCTTAAAGGTAAGTCGTGGGTATGACTCAGTTTGCAAAGGGATATAGACAGATTAAATGACTGGGCAAAAATTTTGTGGCTGGAACATTATGGGGCAAAAGAAAAGGTTTGGCAGGAAGAATAAAGGAGTAGATTTTTTTTTTAAAATTTGCAGCAAGACTGCAGAAAGCATAGGGATTTGAGAGTCCTCATCCATGAATCACAAAAAGCTAAGATCCAAGTTCAGCAGATAATAGGGAAGGCAAAAGGGATATTGGCCTTGATTTCAAAAAGGAGCAATATAAAAGTAGGGAGGTTTTGCTAAAACTATACAAGGTACTAGTAGAACACACCTGGGATACTGTGAAAAGGTTTGGGCCCCTTATCCAAGAAAAGATGTACAGGCATTGGGTGCAGACCAAAGAGGATTCATTAGGCTGATACCAGTCATGGAGGAGGGTCTGTCTTATGGAGGGAGGCAGAGTAGTGGGCCTGCACTTGTTGGAATACAGAAGAATGAGACCTTATTGAAGCATAGAAGATTCTTAGAGGACTTGACAGGGTAGATGCAGAGAGGTTGTTTCCCCACGGGGGAGAGCCTAGGACCAGAGGACATAATCTCAGATTCAGGGGTTGCGCATTTAGCATGGATATGAGGAGGAATTTCTTCCCTTGGTGGTGATTCTGTGGACTTTTTTTTTACCACAGAGGGCTGTTAAGTCTTGGTCATTAAATATATTCAAAGCTGAGAGTTTTTTTTTTAAATCAGGAAGGGAATCGAACATTATGTTGGAAAAGTAGGAAAGTGGAGTTGAGGATTATCATATCAGCCGGAGCAGAGCAGGCCTGATGGGCTGAATGGCCTACTTCTGCTCTGTCTTATGATCTTAACCAAATGACCAAATCATTATCATTAAATGAAGTGATGAGCTTGGGGCATTTGGCATGCATTTGGCAATCTACTCGAACCAAAACACCAAGTCGATTTAATGAGAGAGATATTAGGAACCGCCAATCCTGGAGAATCCGAGATAACAAGGTGTAGAGCTGGGTGAACACAGCAGGCCAAGCAGCATCAGAGGAGCAGGAAAGCTGATGTTTTGGGTCTGGACTGAACAAGGGTCTGGACCCTAAACGTCAGCTTTCCTGCTCCTCTGATGCTGCTTGGCCTGCCGTATTCATCCAGCTCTACACCTTGTTATCTCAAAATCATTTTAATGACCAGCCCATAACTGGATAAGGAACAGTAAAGGGGTAAGGTGTGTAGTCACAGTAGATACATCGGTTGAGGACACAGAGAAAGGAATTTAATGCAATGATGCTTGAGTTTACACACACATCAGTGATGCAAATTATAATCTCCAAATTACTTTTGACTTCACCTCCAACAGCTAGTAATAAATATCCTTTATTATTCCAAAGATTTGGAATATAGCTTCAAACAAGCTAACCTTCCTCAACTCCTACAAGATGAAGATGTCAGTCATTCTCGGTATCATACAGATGATCTTCGGTGTGGTCCTCAGTATTTTTAATCACGTGTAAGTGCAAGAGATTATTCCAGGTTTATTTATGTAGAGAGATATTTATATATCATAAAAATCGAAAGAACTGCACATCTTGTAAATATGAAACTAAAGCAGAAATTGCTGGAAAAGTTCAGCAGGTTTGGCAGCATCTGTGGAGAGAAATCCGAGTTAAAGTTTCAGGTCGAGTGACCCTTCCTCAACCCAAAACGTTAACTTTGATTTCTGTCTACAGATGTTGTCAGACCTGCTGAGCTATTCCAGCAATTTCTGCATTTATATATCATGTTCTTTGTGACCACATTTTCCCAAACACGTTAGACCTAGGGAAATATTTTGAGATATAATCACTGGTAAACAGATAAACCTCTGTGTCTGACAAAGGTAAAAGCAGGAAAGGGGTCATCTTTCATTGGGTTTATTCATAATACTCAATCCAAGAATACTTCCCCTTCTACATGCCTAAAGTACTCCTCAAGTAGAAACTGCTCCTTATGAATTATTTTTAATCAACATGTCATGTCGCAATTTTGTCGAAGTGGGTTTCCAGGCAAAAACTTCTCGCTCGGAGGTACGGACATAGCCACTGAGCTACAAGCCCCCTAAATTGATTTTTGTATATGCGCCTAACTTTTTCCCCAAACAGGATCAGTTATCCTTAATCTGATGAGAGCCTGCACATTGACAGATTCAATCCACACCACAGTACTCCTAATATTAACAATCACTTGTAATGTAGCTGCCAGTTTCCACACATCATCGTCCACTGATTATTTAGCAGTGAGGTAAAGGCCACATCTACCCTGGTTATCCAGTTGAAAAATCATTTTTGCATAGAAATTAGGGTGACTTCCTTTCTCCTGTTTTGATGCAGTCTCATTAGCCCATTAGAAAGACAGGTAGGTTCAAAGGTTAAAGCAGTCTGAAAGTTGGCATCTTTGATTCAGCAATGCTGAGGAGACACTGCACTGAGGTGTCAGCTTGAACTATTTGAACAGGTTTCTGGAACAGGAATTGATCCCATGATCTTCCGACTTGGATGAGTGCAGCTCCAACAATGTGCAGGAAGACTGGTGCTATCCAGGACAGAGCAACTTGATTTGATGTACGCATCTTCCATTGGCGAATTCTCCCTCAAAATCTTCCTAATCCATGATTTGGACCACATAAAGAGTAGGTTTTACACAGGAGCATTCACCTTCAAGCCGCACACAATCCTGGTTGGAATTACCTAGCTATTCCTCTGCTGGCACTGGGTTAAAATCATAGAACTCCTTCCCTCAACAGCACAGTTAGTGTACATGTACTGGATGGACAGTAATGGTTTAAGAAGCCAGCTTATTACCAACTTTCTGAGGATGAATAGGAATGATCAATAAATGCTGGCCCTGCCAGCATGCTTCTGAATATATAATCATCTCCAATGTACCATAATCATCATCCCTTTGCTCATTTATAGATAAATTAAGGATATCCTACACTTGTCCTTCATAATCCCTTCTTTTTAACTGATTTTAGCCCATTCAGTATTGCAACTGCCTCCTCATGACTTTGACAGCGTTATCCTTGGTAAAGAGAGAGACAAATACTCATGTCAAAAAATGTTTGCGTATAAGGCCATTGTTTTTAGTCTTTAATCACCCTAAACCTGCCTCTTGCTATCCTTTTACCATTTATTTGCTTGTAGAAGATTTCTGAATTTCATGTCATGTTACCCGCCAGTATCCCCTTATATTATCTTTGTTTCTCTTCTTCCCTTTCCTCACTTACTCATTGACCTTTTTATTGTACGCATGATTTCACTCACACATTCCTTACCTAGGCAGCTCTGGCATTTGTTACCCTACCTGTCCCTCATTTTGGCAAAGTATGTCGACTACACCTGCGCCAGCTCCTGCAGCAAGTCCCCTTTAAAGATTGAGTCAGTTAATGTTGTTTTGCTTCAACGTCTTTAAGAAAATAGTGACGGTATATTAGTTTAGCATTGAGGCAAACAACATTTTGAATTTTTTTCAGAGTTCTTTTCTGTGGTCTGCCTGCTCTTTAGACCTGATCTCCCACCCTCAGTCCTGCGGTCCTACAGGCTTCCTCTGATTTCTGTCCCTGTCTACAGTCCCTCTTCACTGCCAAACCCCACCATCCTGCTGTTGGCTTCCTGTTCCTGCCCTCTGTAGTACATTTGAAGTCTCCAGTGTCTGCACCGTTTCTGCTTCACATTCTGAACTTGCACTGAAGTCAGCTTAATGACGGATTAGTTAATGTAGATCATTCAGTTGCACCTATCAGCTTTTTCCACTAGATGGAGTTTGATCAATTCTAAATTCATCAGCTGTGTATTTTAGCATAAATTTACAGAAATTTTATACTGTATTTCTGTTTTAAATGTATTTCATAACATTATTTTATCCATGAATGTGGGCATGCACACCAATTTAATTTAGTGGGTTAACGTTTTTATCTGAGGTCCTGAAGAAACCAACTGTATAGTATTTCTCTTCTGTTTTGCAATTTAATCTTATTTTAAGTTATTTTTGCCAGGAAAGCACAGTATTGTACATATTAAATAAAATATTTCAACCTGTACATGACTTTTCCAATGCAAGAAATGTGTAAAGAAACCAAACTCCAGTTTTAACTTCAGAAATCAGTGATTCACTGAGTCAGATTTTAGGAATCACAACTTTGAGAGGACTTATAATATTTGAAGGAAACTAACTATTTGATTCAAGCTTTTCCAATCAATCTGATTCCAGTTTACCCATGACACTTCCATTCTCCAGACAAAAAGTGGGTTCCTTTTCAATTAGGGTATTCTTGCTCTAGAATACTCATAACCCTTTTCTATAACTTAGCTAAACTTCATGATGATATGATCACTGTTCCCTAAGTTTTTTTCCCTATTGATGCTTCATCTATTTGGCCAACTTGACTCCAGAGCCGGAAAAACGTTACAGTTAAAGGCTATTCTTCTGAAGATGTTTCAAATGTGTCCAAATGAGTCAGCATTTGAGCAAGATTAGAAATGAGCAATCCCTTTTCATTGGAGGATGATAAATGTGAACATCATCTCGGGTGAATGCTTTGAAATTAACTGACCCTTGATCTGAAAGTATGTGTAGAGAAGGGATGTAAGTATTGGCCAGGATGCCAGGCAGGAGTCTTGCTTCTCTTCAAGTAGTATCTAAGAGGATAGGTGAAATCTCTGTTTATAATCCTATCTGAAAGATCATACCTCTGAGAGATCAGCATTTCCTTCGTGCTCTTCTGCTATGTTGGGTAGGCACAGAACATTTCATTGCATTATTTTAAGGAAGAAAAGGGGAAATCTCCATGGTGTAGTGTCTAATAATTATTACCCAACCAATATTTCTAAAGAATATTATCTGGACACTGTTGCATTGTTGTTTGAGAGTTCCTGCTATGTACAAATCAGGTACTGTTTCTGACATTAAAAATGTAAAACAGTATAAAGTTATAGATGTTACATATTTGGAAGGTGCCTCATTGGCTGAAAAGTGCATTGCATGTCTTAAGGTTGAGTGGTGGTATATAAATGCAAATATTTATACATTCATTAGTGAGACAAAATGTTCTTTACAAGGTCTTGATCTGACTATAACTTGTTCCTTCCTTTTTTCTGTTTTACAGATACTTTAAAAATAAGGTCAACATCATCCTTCAGTTTGTTCCTGAGATGATCTTCATTTTGAGTTTATTTGGTTACCTGGTCTTCATGGTTATTTTTAAGTGGTGTTTTTACCACGTTAAGAATTCTCAGATTGCTCCCAGTATTCTAATCCACTTCATCAATATGTTTCTGTTTAGTTACAATGATCCTTCTAACCAGCCATTATACGGTCATCAGGCAAGTGTGTGTTTTATTTGAGCTTCGACTAAAATTCAATTGCTGGTCGAATGACAGATAAAAATCCTCTATTATTCATATCCACATAGTGTGCTGCAAACATGCATTAGCATTTTCAGTTATTAAGCTATTTCTGGGTAATGGACCTAATCACATGCCAGATGACATAGATTTAGCATAAAAGCCAGAGGTTTTTGAGAGGATTTGAGGAGGTAATCTTTCACTCAGTGTGGTAAGGATTGTGCATACACTACTTAAAAGGACAGTAGAAGCAGAGATGTACAAAGAGTAAAACGTGGTTGACAAGGTAATTGAGGCATTGTAAGCAAGAGCTGGAGTGTGTACGGGATGGTTTTCTGGACCAATCCATTGAGAAACCATCTAGACATTGACCTGAGGACCAAATAAAAACTGACTGTAGAACTTTACATATATATGTGAAGAGAAAAAGACGGCTGAAGTCAAATGCAGAAACAGAGGGAATTTATAATGGGGAACACAGATGGCTGATCAACTAAATGCATTCTTGGGTTCCATGTTTGCAAAAATAGTAGAGTCATAGAATTGCACATCACAGGAACAGACCCTTCTGTTCAACTCATCCATGCAGACTAGAAATCCTAAATTAATCGAGTCCCATTTGCCAATATTTGGCCCATATCCCCTAAACCCTTCCTATTTATGTACCCATCCAGATGTCTCTTAAATGTAATTGCACCAGCCTCTGCCACTTCTTCTGGCAGCTCGTTCCATACGCCCATCACCCTCTGCCCCTAAGGCCCCTTTTTATATGTTTCCCCTTTCACCTTAAACCTATGCCCTTTAATTTTGGACTGCTCTAACTCGGGGGAAAAAGACCTTGGCTATTCACCCTATACATGCCCTCATGATTTTATAAATCTCTAAGGTCACGCCTCAGCCTCTGATGCTCCAGGGAAAATAATCCCAGCCTATTCTGCCTCTCTCTGTGGCTCAAACCCTCCAACACCTGCAATGTCCTTGTAAATCTTTTCCGCACACTTTCAAGTTTAAAGACATCTTTCCTATAACAGGGAGACTAGAATTGAATGCAGCATTCCAAAAGTGGCCTATTGATATCTTGCATAGCTTCAACATGACATCCCATTCCTAAACGCAATGCATTAACCAAAAAAAGGTCAAGTGTACCAAATGCTGCCTTCACTATCCTGTCTACCTTTTACTCCACCCTCAAGGAACTATGAACATGCACTCCAAGTTCTTTGTTCTGCAACATTCCCCAGGACCCTACCATTAAGTGTATAAATCCTGCCCAAAATGCAACACCTCTCATTTATCTAAAATAAAGTCCATCTGCCACTCCTCGGCCCATCTGATCAAGGTCCTTTTGTACTCTGAGATAACCTCCTTTACTCTCCCTTACGTGACCAATTTTGGTGTCATCTGCAAACTTATTAACCATACCTCCTATGTTCATATCCAAATTATTTATATAAATGACAAAAAGCGGCAGACCCAGCACAGATCCTTGCGGCATACTGCTGGTCACAAGCCTCCAGTCCAAGAACACACAGTACATATCAGAAATGTTGGAAACAGAGGAACTGAAGGAAATCTGTGTTAGTAGGAAAGTAGGACTGAATGCTGATAAATCCCCAAATAATCTACATACCAGAGTATTTAAGGAAGTGGTCCTAGAAATGTAGATGGTGGTCATTTCTCAAGATTTTATAGACTCTGTAACAGTTCGTATGGATTGGATAATGTAACCTCACTAATTTAAAAGGAGATGGTGTGAAAACAGAATTATAGACTTTTCTGTCTGACGTTACTAGTGGAGAAAACGTTAGTCTCTTATGAAAGGTTTAATAGTAGAACACTTGGAGAACAGTGGCAGCATCAACAGATTCAGCATGAATTTACAAAAGGGAATTCAGGCTTGACAAGTCTGCTGGAATACTGCTCAACAGGCACTGAGTGGAAATTCAATACCTCTCTCTCTAAATTAACTTCCTGTTTTTACAGCAAGAGATTCAAAGTTTTCTGGTGATTATTGCAATCATTGCTGTACCCTGGATGCTTTTTCTGAAGCCCTTCATTTTGCGATCGAATCATAAAAGAGCTCAACGCATGGTAAGAATAAAGATCATTGAAGCTGATGGTTTGTATGTCAGGAATTATAATGGGATGGACAACTCTAGGTACCATTTCTGTCTTTCTCTATCCTGATTATCTCTCAAATTGTCCAACTTGGTTAGTTCTATTCCCGTGACTGATCACTTTTCTTTGCCCCTCTGTAAGTACATATCCAGTTCCCTTTTGAAAGCCATTATGCTATCTGTCCCCATCACGATCAGGCAGTGCATTTCAGATCCAAACCTTTTGATGCATGAATAATTTTTGTTTGCAATTACCTTAGACCTGTGTCCTCTAGTTTTCACTCTTGACTAATGAGAACAGTTTGTCTCTCTGGCTAGTCTGTCTAGACCTTGAGTAATTGTTCCTTTTTCTTTTCATTCGTGGGATGTGGGCATCGCTGCTGTGTCAGCATTTCTTGCCCATCCCTCATTGCCCTTGAGAGGGTAGTGGTGAGCTGTAGTCTGTTTGCTACAGGTAGACCCACAGTGCAATTAGGGAGGGAGTTCCTGGATTTTGACCCAGTAACAGTTAAGGAACGGAGATATTTTCCCAAGTCAGGACAGTGAGTCAGAGATGAACCAGGTAAAGTTGAGAGAAGGAAGATAGATTCTACCTTTTCAATAAATATATTCTGTCTACCTTCATATTACCTCGTAGATGGTATATGTTTCTACCATTGAGTTTTGGTGGAGGGCATGAATGTTTGGGGATGTGCCAATCAATGGAGGCTCTTCTAGACTGTTGATGGAAATGCACTCATCCAGGCAATTGGAATGCATTCCATCACTCTCCTAACTTGTGCCTTGTAGATGGTGAACAGGCTTTAGGGAATGATGATGTGAGTTACTCACTGCTAATTCCTGAGTCTCTGACCCACTCGTGTAGCCAAAGCGCTTGTGTTGCTCATCCAATTAGCAGTAATCCCCAAGATGTTGACAGTAGGGGATTCAGTGATGGTAATATCATGAATGTCAAGGGCGATGATTAGAATCTCTCTCTTTTTTTTTATGGAGATGATCATTACCTGGCACTTGCATAGAACTTGTTACTTGTCATTTTTCAGCCCAAGCATGAACATTGTCCAGGTCTTGCTGTACTTAGACATGCTTCAGTATGTGAGGAGTCAGGAATGTTGCTAATCATTGTGCAAACATCCTCACTTCTGAGCTTATGAGGCAGGGATGTTCATTAACAAAACTGAAGTAGATTGTTGGACTTGTGATATTACACTGAGGAACTCCTGCAGAGATGTCCTGGAGTTGAGATGACTGATCTCCACGATCACAAACCTCTTTCTATATGCCAGGTGTGACTTCAGCCAGTCCCCACTGATTCCAGTTTTGCTTAATTCCTTGATGCCACACTTGCTTGAACGATATCAAGGGCTGTCACTATCACCTCACCTCTGGAATTCAGCTCTTTTGTCCATAACTGAGCCAAGGCTGTAATTAGGTCAGGAACCCAAACTGGGCATCTCTGAGCAGGTTATTGCTGAGAAGGTGCTGTTTGATAGCACTGTTGATGACCCCTTCATCACTTTACTGATGGTCGGGAGTGGCCGATGGGCTGGTAATTGGCCAGGTTGGAATTGTCCTGCTTGTGAACAGGACATACCTGGGCAATTCTCCAAATTGTTGGGTAGTGCCAGTATTGTAGCTATACTGGAGCAGCTTCTCTAGGGGCTTGTTTTCCTTCAGTATGTTCAATGGATGTGAATGCTGTAGACAAGATCAGCACTTAGTGTTTGTTATCGATTTGTCAGCTGAAACTGGACCACCTTCTTGAACAGAGATAGCAGGAACTGCAGATGCTGGAGAATCTGAGACAACAAGATGAACACAGCAGGCCAAGCAGCTTCAGAGGAGCAGGAAGGCTGACGTTTCAGGCCTAGACCCTAACCCTAACCCTAACCCTTCTTGAATAGCCAGTTTATAGTATACCCACAACACTGTTAGCACAGGTATTCCAGAATATTGACATAGTAACAGGAATGGAATAAACTGACCACCTTCTATAAGATATGGAATTGTAGGTGAATGGATATATTGCAAGTTGTAAATTCCTCTCAAAACCACGCACCATTCTGACTTTTACTTTAGATGCATTCGCATCACAGGCTATTATCTGTATTCCACCAACTGGTGCTGCTCTCGAAACCATCTGCTGCAATGATCATCCTGAAATTTAAAGTTTTTGAATAGAAATAATCTAAAGATTAGTCTTGCAGATTTCAAGTGACGGAGCTGTGACTATTTCCCCTGGCAATTTGTGGCACTGTCCTTGGGGAATAAAGAATGGAAACACAGTGACTTTAGAACAGTGGGTTTTGTAGATTGTGTGAATGGCTTCCACGTGTGTTTTGCCATTTGAAATTGCCAGAGAGCACCAGGTTAATTCTGTCAATTCCTGCTGAACCATTTCATGTTTTATAGAGCATGGATACTGCCCCTCTGGATTGTCAATGCACAGAAAACGATGGCGTCTGCAGCCTGTAGTTTAGCCTGAATAATTTGGGTTCAAGATAATCTAAAGCTAATACTATAGATCAATGCAGAGATGTATCTTTGCTATTTACATAATTTATTATTGAGTATTATTTGAAGTGTATGGCATTAGGCCTGTCCCCATTGGTAATGTACCCCGGAGTTACACAGGGATGGAGGTGTCCCCACTGGTACTGTACCCCGGGGTTACACAGGGACGGACGTGTATCCATCATATAGTTGGCAAAAATCTCTAGGACTGACAGGTAAAACTTTGGTTGACTAAACTTTAAGATAACAAGATGTAGAGCTGGATG
>NC_063349.1:5649629-5676885 GCF_021869965.1 Rhincodon typus
GGGTCTAGGCCCGAAACGTCAGGTTTCCTGCTCCTCTGATGCTGCTTGGCCTGCTGTGTCCATCCAGCTCTACATCTTGTTATCTCAGATTCTCCAGCATCTGCAGTTCCTGCTATTTCTGACTAAACTTTGTCCTTTTTGTTTTGCCTCTTAGTCAGAGTCTGTGCCAGAGAATGTCTATGATTCACTTGATGTTGAGGCAGATATCCTACAACCCCAGCAAAGGAGCACCAGTGACCATGATGATGACCACAGTGAAGAGGCAAGTCCAGCATATTCAACCCAGGGATTAAAATCCTGTCTTGACATGTCAAAATAATAACTATTCAGGATGGCACTATTAAGGGTATAGTTTTACATTTAAATATAAGTACAATGAAGGATGAATGTCTGTAAAGAAGAGTAAGTTTATGATCCATAATGTTATAGACCCATATACAATACACTCCTGTTCAATCATGTGCAGTCCGGCTTTGCAGTTGTGAATTGTTCAAGAAAAATCAGACAGTTTAAAAATGATAACCTAACAGGTGGGGATACTGTCGTGTTTGGATGTCTTAGTACAACCTGGGAAAATGTGTATGCTGCAGTGTTTTAATAGTTTATTCCAGTGACTCTGAACAAGGCTATGTCTGTCTTCATCTCAGTGAAGGTTGAGTACGCTGTCTGAAAATTCTCCAAATGTGAAGCAGATATTAATCTGGTATTTACCAAAATAAAAAAAATTACTTGAGTCTTAGATTGTGGAGTCATCAGTTATTAAATTTTTAGCAAGTTCTCCAAACTGCATTGTTATCCCACTTGTGTTCACTTGCACCGTGATCACTTCCTTGTTGGACCTGGTAAGAGATGGATCTCTTTTGAATGTCCAGGTTTTCATTCCTCCCCCTCTGCCCCGAAGATACCTTCCCCATCGAACATGCGTTCCTTTCACATTTAGGATCCAAATGTGACTCAGTTACTAGCTGTTTTCACCAATTGAGAAGTAGCAAGTTGTGGTGTGAAGGAGGTCCTGGAATTTGAAACTTTGCAAAACGGAAAACTGAGTTTTTTGTAATGGCTGCAAGCAGTATTTCTTTTTCTTGTATTATTCCAGTTCAACTTTGGTGATGTTTTTGTGCACCAAGCCATCCACACAATTGAGTACTGTCTTGGCTGCATCTCTAACACTGCATCCTATCTCCGGCTATGGGCTCTAAGCTTGGCTCATGCAGGTAAGCAAATGGTTTGGCCCCACCTGAGGTGACAGAGTGGTGACACTGCAGGGTATGGATGAAACCCTGAGCTGCTGATGTGGAATGGAATCCTGTATGCAAAACTCACTTTGTTTCAGATGTCAGCCCAGAATTCTGTAAAATCAGAAACTGTCCTGCTTTTGTGCTTCATAAACTCTTCAGTGAAAATTATCTGCAGTTTATGGAGTCATCAGTTATTGAAATTTTAGCAAGTTCTCCAAACTGCATTGTTATTCCACTTGTGTTCACTTGAACCGTGATCACTTCGTTGTTGGACCTGGTGAGAGATGTATCTCTTTTGAATATCCAGGTTTTCATTCCTCCCCCTCTGCCTCGAAGATACCTTCCCCATCTAACATGAATTCCTTTCACACTTAGGATCCAAATGTGACTCAGTTACTAGCTGCATTTTAACTGTGATTTCCCAGTGAGGAGTGGGATAGAAGGCTGGAGAGAACAAAATCATAAAGTATGGGGGTGAAAAGTACTTTTATTTTTAAACTTTATGTTAATAATTGCAGATGGTTTATATTTATCATTCTAGATATTCACATTTTCTGTTTAATGAAAATATACTTCCATAATATCTGGAAAATATATTGTGACAAAGAAATTCAAAATTCAACTTCATTTTTTAAAATAATGCTCAATCTGTATTTAATTCTTCAGCTGCGTAGTAACAGTGGGAAATGAGGAGAGAGAACAGTACTTCCTTTAAAAACGGATTGCTGATCCCTTGACAATACTACGTCCTTAGCCCACAGGCAGAGCTAACATTTTTATTTGGCTGTGGACTGCTATAATGTGGATAACACTGGTATACTGGTGACCAAGGGTGAACTGTGTATCTGTGTTTGAACATTTAGAAACATGGACTTGGCAAAATAATAAAATGTTAGCCCCTAGAATCCTACAATCCTGTTTGGAAATTGCCAAATCTCTGTATTTTAATACAAACAAATCTCCATGCATGTCCCATTTATCTTTAGAGTTATCAGAAGTCCTCTGGACCATGGTGATGCGCATTGGCTTGAGTAGTGCTTCTTGGGCTGGCCTGATTGGTGTCTTCATCATATTTGCAATTTTTGCCATCTTAACAGTTGCTATTCTGTTGGTAATGGAAGGATTATCTGCTTTCCTACATGCTCTGCGTCTTCACTGGTAAGTCATTCAATGTATATTGGCTGCCCTGGGGTCTAAACCATAGAATAGTTCCTCTCTGTGCTGTGGCCATTCAGTCTGCCTTGCCAATGCTGACTGTCTGTGAGAACATCTCAGTCACACTCCTGCCACCTTCCCTGTAGCTCTGCAGTTTGTTACCCCTCTGAAGGCGCTCATCAAATTCCCTTTTGAAAGCTATGATTAAATCTGCCTCCATTACATTCCAGTTCCCAATCACTGTGTTTAAAACAAGCCTTCCGTCTGTGTCAGATTTTTAATGACCTTTAAGCCAGTGTCTTGTGATTCTTGCCCTTTCTCCAATGGGAACAGTTTTTTTTCCCCCCAGTTGACTGTCAATAATATTGAACAGCTCAATCAAATCTCCTTATGGTCTTTTCTTAGTTTCTCCAATATATCCATGCAGTCTCACATTGTTGGAAACACACCCATGAATCTTTTCTGCCTCCTCTGCAACACCTTCATATCAATGCTCACTACCCATGGGGTTGGTGGCATGGTGGCACAGTGGTTAGCACTGCTGCCTCACAGTGCCAGGGACTCAGGTTCGACTCCAGCCTCGGGTGACTGTCTACGTGGAGTTTGCACATTCTCCACATGTCTGCGTGGGTTTCCTTCAGGTGCTCCGGTTTCCTTGCACAGGAAAAAGATGTGCGGGTTAGGTGGATTGGCCGTGTTAAATTGCCCCATAGTGTTCAGGGATGTATAGGCTAGAAGGATAAGCCATGAGAAATACGGGAATAGGGTGGGTCTGGGTGAGATGCTCTTTGGAGGGTCGGTGTAGACTTGATGGGCCAAATGGCCTCTTTCTGCCTAAGTCCCAAAAGCATGCAGGAAAAAGCACACAGAAGATGGCCAATGAAGGAAAAGTCACCCTCTTGAATGGAATGGACACAAATAGTAAGAAGGTACATCCCCGAAAATCATCAGCCTATGACTGGGGTTTGATACTGATATGTTTGATTGTAACCTATCCAAACCCTGGAGAGATCTAGCCTATGATTGGAAGAGCTGCAAGGAGTGAGGAAAGTTGCTATTGGCTACGAAGGAGTTGCCCTGAGAGCTGAGATGCAGGGTCTGAGAGTTAGTGGGGTAGCCTGAGGTCTAGAACAAGAGGGATGGGTGAATGGTGTGAGGAGGGCCTACAGTTGCAGGAGGTGAGTGCTGAAAGTCACCATTGCTTGGGATGTGTAGGTTTTTGCTGAATCTAAGACTGCTGGGTATTGGTGTCAGCCAGGGGAGGGAGGAGGATGTAATTGCAGGAGGGAATTACAGGTTTCCTGGGTGGTGAAGGATGATGTTGCAAAGAAGGGTGAGGGGGCTAAAAGGAGGTTGCAAGCGGGTACAAGGAGCTGCAAAGGAGAGATCACAATTTTGATCTAACAAAGAAATACTCAGTTAACTGAGATCCAAGGAAACTTCATATTACTGAGGTAAAGAATTCCTTGGAAATGACTGTGGAACCTTTAGTTTAGGGCTGTGTAAGTTCATATTTACTATACCTGGAGTGAGGTGGGAAATGTAGTGGAATCTAATTTAGTGAATACCTGTCAATTGTTAAATTTAAATGAGCTTGACATCTTCGTACCAAAATGTATCAATTTAAGCAGTATTTAACACCGCACCTATTTCTTTTATTCTTTTCCTCCTAGGGTTGAGTTCCAGAACAAGTTCTATGGTGGAGCTGGCTACAAGTTTAATCCATTTTCATTCAAATCCATTCTGGATGGAAATCCAGATGAATAAAGCTGATTTCAACATTGTTTTCAACAACGAATGTTTCAACTACAGATTGCTTTTGAATGTCACTATCTTTCAATCACTGATCTCAATTAAAATGATACAATAGATTGATTTACAGGTAAAATTTAAGGTTTTGAATTTTACCTGTGCAAATTTTAGTATGTAACATTGAGCTGGAGTACTCCTAAGTGCTATCTAGCAAATCTGATAAGATTAAAATCAGTGGAGAAATGGCTGTTATGATCAAGAACTGACTGTTCTATCATGTTAAGCATATCTGTTAATATGCACACAATTTGAGATGAGGTTTTCAATGAAGATAAAAATTAACTTTAAATGATTTTGCATTTGCTTCAGGCTGGTAGTGAAATTTGGTGAATCACGTGCCATGTTTTGACCAGGAGTTACAAGACTGACAGTTTCTAGCATTGTTGACACCTTAGAAAAAGGAACTGGTAGAAGTGAGAACCGCTGTATTTAATGGGCAAGCTACTACACCTTAGCCTTCAAAATGTCATAAAATGATGCATTGTTTATCTATCACTTGTGAATATGATTGCTGTTTCATGAGAAATCTTAAGTAATGTTAAGAAATTTTACTTGTCAATGTCAGCCGAAGTCACGGTCAACATGATTTGTTAAAAACCCATTTTAGGGTCACAGTAAAGACCTCCTAGGAAATTAGCCCAAACAGGGCTCATGTTACAAAGTCACCATGTCGGCTCAATGTGTAAGTTTTCCTTTACTGCCTGCAGGCGTATGTAAATAAAAGTCTCTTCTGAGTAGTTGTTTGGAATTGCCTCAAAATAGAACAATGAAAAGAGGTGTTACAGAGATGTCTGTCATTGATTTGGTGTACATTCCAGTCATGTTTAAATCAACAGTTATCACCAGAATAACACCTTTTGTGATTAAAGCAATTTTGAATACAACAAATACTGACTGAGCTGTATCTTTGTAAACAAAAACAAGTGTTGATATTTATTTGGGATTGCCCTCTCCAGTGGAGAGAATAGGGTAAAAATCCATTGATCAAAGTACCTTAAAGATAACCTAACGTGCAGTCAAAAGAAATTCAGTGAACCCAGTTTGAAACAATTTCTCTCCATCTTCAATCCCACTCCTAGGTCTGATCAGAAGATGTGCCATTACATATATTACAATTTTGTCCATTTGGCCTAAATGTATTAAATCAACTTTTCCTTCTGATTCTCAGAATTAAACAATGTCCAGAATGAATGATTGAACTTTCCATCAGGTTTTCATCCCCACAACAGCAGTGCAAGAGCCTTAATGGAACTGAGATCCTCTGTCACTCACCACAGTGCACTATTCCTCCTCATTCTTCTTCACCATATCTGCTGCCTTTACGTGGTTGGCCCAATCATTCCCTACTGAGACTTGTTCTCCACTTATTCTCGGGGAGGTGATGGCCTAGTAGTATTATCACTGGACTGTTAATCCAGAGACCCAGATAATGTTCTGGGGACCCAGGTTCGAATTCCACCATGGCAGATGGTGGGATTTCAATTCAATAAATATCTGGAATTAAGAACCTAATGATGACCGTGAATCCATTGTCGATTTATTGGAAAAACCCATCTGGATCACTAATGTCCTTTAGGAAGGAAACTGCCCTCCTTACCTGGTCTGGCCTATATGTGAATCTAGATCCATAGCAATGTGGGTGACTTTTAACTGCCCTCCGGGCAATTGGGGATGGGCAATAAATGCTGCTTAGCCAGCGACGGCCTTGTCCCGTGAATGAATAAAGCGGGGAAAAAAAAATCCAGTCATGTGGAACTGACCTTGCCCAATTTCAGTTTTAACCTAATCAGTTGTAGCCGGGGAATTGCCCAACAGCACGCACTTTGTTGCCAACATGGACTTTCTAGAGTCATTTGAATCCTCTTATATTCCTGTATTTGAAATGCTGCTTCACCAGAATTATCTTGCCATTATCTCTCTGCCTGTATATTCTATGCCTGTTCATCTCCTTTCACTTCACCTGATGAAGGAGCAGTATGCCAAAAGCTTGTGATTTTAAATAAATCTGTTGGACTCTAACCTAGTGTTGTGCGACGTCTGACTTCCTTCACCAGGAAATAGGTGTTGTCTTCCACATGGATAAAGAGGGGACCCAGTTCTACTTCACCACCATTCCCTTGAGTTACTAACCTACCTGCCTGTGACTCTTTCATTGCCATTTTTAAACTTTGAAACATGTCAGCTGTAGCCTTTCCCCAACAAATTCCATTTCACCTCCATTTCTAGCTATTGTCTCAGCTGGAATCAGACTCTTGGAAGGAACCTTATTGAAGAATCCATATATTCAGTAATGCAAATTAGCTTGATAAATCACACTTGATCTCTGACACAATGGCAGTTTGTTTTGGGAAATGCCCAGAGCTCAATTCTGTCCTTATTAATAACATACCTAAATAGCAACAATCAATGTAGTGTGTTATGATTGCAGATTAAAATCTGGCTTGATGGAACATATTTTGCTTCTTTTCAATTTAACAAGATGGTTTTACTGTGAAATACACATGCATATTGCAGATTTGGTTTTAACAATAAAACATATGTTTGCTACACACAAATTAAGATGGAACAAACTGAACTACTGACATATAATGCAAGTTTAAATATTTGCAAATGCACTGCAAAATACAATCGCATTAATCCCAAATGCTCTATTTTACAGTGGTAAGAATTCCCTTCTTTACTGTACTGAGGATTTGCATTAGCTTTGGCTTAAAATTTCTGGTTTAGAGAGTATGATTACCTTTTCCTTGAGACCACATACAACTGATTGCAGACTTTGAGTTCAAATAACCACTTTGGGGTTCTAACCTCGTACTCCATGTCTGTAGCTTTTAAATAAGGTGCTTACACTACGGTAACCTTTTCATAATAGTTCTAAACCATTTCCCTTCTTTAGGGAAACTGTTTATAAGTCCCACTTCTGCAAAACTGCCAAACTGAAACTACGTGTTTTCTCCAAATCAAAAAAAATCCAGACACATTTATCCACACCTGATGTACAATTATTTACTCTATTCATTCTTAAAACTCATCCAAGGAAAACTAAACACCAAAGCTCTTCAGGGAGTCTCTCTCTAATATTGCTTTATAAAAGAATCCACCATGGCTACAAGTTAATCATTAAACCCTTCATAGACACAGATCGAATGCACATTCCACTAATTTACACCCTAAATTAAGTAATATTACAATGCATATGAATCTTATTCGTTGCATCACATGATTATAGAATCATACAACATAAGAGCATAGGAGAATTTCATTTCATCTTGTTGGCTCTATATTGGATCTGTTTATTTCATCCCTCTCCTGCTTTTGCCCCAAAGCTCTGTGTTTTTTCTCCTCAATTCTTTATTCAATTGACTTTTAAATTGTATTGTTGAATTTGCTTCAATCACCCTTTTGGTTGGTGCATTCAAGATCTTAATTGGTTTTGGTTATAAATCTCATGTTGGTTATGGATCTATTACATTGGCTCTTTTACGCTGTTGCCTAACTCACTCCACTGGAAAGGGTTTCCTTTTATTTAGGCTCAAAGCTAGTCAGAGTCATAATGCTTCCACCAAATCTTTTCTTGTCATTCTCTCTTAGGAGAGCAACCCCAGTGTGTCTTATCTCGCTGCATAACCGAAGTCCTACAGCCCTAGTGTCAATCTCATAAATTTCTTCTGCATAAGCCTCTCCTCTGTATTAACCCTTTCAGATCTTTTCACTCTGGTACATCTTTCCTCCCCAAGCGTTTTCTCACTATGTACACAAATGTATAATAATAGTTACATATGCCATTACCTTGTTATCGCACAAATCACTGATTCCAATTGTAAAGGGTTGGCAGAAATGTCCACTTTAGCCATTTCTTGGTTTGACTATTCTCTCAGAATCTTCAGGCTTGGAAGGAGCAGGACAAGTGGATAGGGCAGTTAATAAAGCATACAGTGTCCTCTGTTATATTAATAGGAATATAGAGTACAAGAGCAAGGAAGTGACATTAAACTTGTAAAAACATTTTAGACCTCAGCTGGACTACTGGGTACAGTTGTTGGTGCCCCATCATAGGTAAGCTGTGGATTCATTGGAGAGAGTGCAGCAGTGATGTACTTTGATGTGCAGTTACTGTTGTAATGGAGAAATAAAATATAGTAATGCAGTTTTTATGTCTCTGCTATCGTGTTTTGAAAGATCTGTGTAAATGATCCCTGGGTCTCTCTGTTCAAACTCCCATACCACCAACTAGCACTCCAAGGCATAGTCCGGATTGGTTGCAAGGTGTAACTGATTCTGCTTTGCTGCAAGTAACTTAAAATAATGTTGGTTTCGTGAAGATTTTTTAGAGAAGAAAGAGAAGCTGTGTGGTTTGGAGAGAGAATTCTACATAACAGGACTAAAATCATACGATATAGGAGCAGAATTAGACTATTTGACCCATCAAGTCTGCTCCACCATTCGATCATGGCTGATAAGCTTCTCAACCCCATTCTCCTGCCATGTCCCCCATAACCCTTGATCCTCTTACTTATCAAGATCCTTTTTCTCTGTGTCTCTTAAAAACACTCAATGGCTTGGCCTCCACGGCCTTTGCAGCAATGAGTTCCTCAGATTCACCACCCTCTGGCTGAAGTAATTCCTCTTCATCTCAGTTTTAAAAGGGTCGTCCCTTTACTCTGAGGCTGTGCCCTCAGGTTCCAGTCTTTCCTAATGGAAACACTTTCTCCGCATCCCCTCTATCTAGGCTACTCAGTATTCTGAAAGTTTCAATCAGAGCCCCCCTCATCCTTCTAAATGTCATAGAATACAGACCCAGAGTCCTTAATCACTCCTCATATGACAAGCTCTTCATTCCCAGGATCATTCCTGTATATTTTCTCTGGACTGTCTTTTTCTGCAGAACTGATGCCAATGTCCCACTGCAAGTTTCTCTGCAGCCCAGATGAGATAGCCTGAACTCGGGCACCAGACAGGCAATACAGCCTCTGGGACCCTTGATCCTGGCCGCAGAGAACAGTGTCTATTCCCCTACCGATTCTATCCCTGATTTCAACTTCATTTCTGTTTCCCTCCCTCTTGAATGGCTCACTGTACCATGGTGCTATGGTCAGTTTGCTCATCCTCTGTACAGCCCCCACTCTCACCCAAACAGGGAGAAAGAACTTCAAACCTGTTTGACAAGCTCAAGGGCTGATGCTCCTTCAGCACTACCTCCTGGATCCCTCTACCTGCCTTGTTTGTACTCACACCCTCCTGTCCCTGACCACTGACTGAATTTAAGGTAGTTAATCTAAGGGCTGTGACTGCCTCCTGAAACATAGTGTCCAGGTATACCTCCCCCTTCCCTGATGTGTCGCAGTGTTTGAAGCTCAGACTCCAGCCCATCAACTGAGTTGGAGTTCCTCAAGCAACCAACGCTTGCTACAGATGTGGTTACTATGATCCCCAATAGGATCCTTCAGTTCTCACATCATACATAGAACATAGAACATTACAGCGCAGTACAGGCCCTTCAGCCCTCGATGTTGTGCCGACCTGTGAAACCAATCTGAAGCCCATCTAACCTAAACTATTCCATTATCATCCATATGTTTATCCAATGACCATTTAAATGCCCTTAAAGTTGGCGAGTCTACTACTTTTGCAGGCAGGGCATTCCACGCCCTTACTACTTTCTGAGTAAAGAACCTACCTCTGACATCTGTCCTATATCTATCACCCCTCAATTTAAAGCTATGTCCCTTCGTGCTAGCCACCACCATCCAAGGAAAAAGGCTCCCACTGTCCACCCTATCTAGTCCTCTGAGCAAGAGACAGATTTTACACAGATGAAAGGATGGAAAAGAAAAAAATAGTGCATTACCTGGAGGAGTATTTAGTGTCATTGGGATGTTTATATTTAATTTTCCATGAAGCATCAGAAATGTTACCGCAATGTCTCATTCTATCTTGCACCAAGAAGCAAAAAAGTGTTGTCTAATTGCAACATGTGTTGAGATATTTAAAATTAGGTCCAATGAATAACAAATCATTTTCAAGTTTATGAACGTGATACATTGTAAATCACAGATATGGGAGGGATTGCAGTCATCTAGCTCGAGCATATAGAAGACAACCGTACACAAAATACACAAGTCTGCACGGATAGAAGTGTAATTTATTATCAGAATTATCCACACTACCTGTTTTTGGCTCCATGAAGAATAAAGTTTAAACAAGGAAAATTAGGTGCAATATGCAAAATCTAAATATATAAATAACAAAACAAGCCACAGGAACAACACATCACCTGGCCAAGCATTTCTATTTTAATTACTTAGTTCTTAATTTGATTTTTGAAAATTTTGTACTGAACTTTTAGTTTGTAGCTTGTAAATACTTCCCCCTTTTTACCTTCAAATTGAAAGTAACTTTTAATAGATAGTCAAATTAGTAGCTATCATCAACTGAGCTTATGGTTTACTTGTGATGTCATTCAGTTGTGCCACGTCCCTGCTCGTGGGCTTCAATTTTTCCAATTTAAAAAAGAACCTTAAAAACTATGAACCAAAAATAAGCAAGTGAAACACACCTCTTCCCCTCTGCACTGAATTCTCACGCTTCCTCCAAATTTCCCCAACGATTTGTCGTCTGGGTTTGTGTCTCACTCTGGAAGTGCTCACTCCTTCCTGACTGTTGGAAGCGTACTGAGACAATGGAAAACAGTGCTATTTGTTGCTTTGTGGATCTGAAGTTCTGACAAAATAGAATTAAAAGACTGAAGGAAGAGTGAGGGAGAAGAAGTTGGAGAAGGCTTGCAGAAATCGGAGGTACTGGATATTCAAAGGCTTTAAAGAGAAGGAAAAAGATTTTAGATCTGAAGGGCTGGGGAACAGGGAGTCATTTTAACTCAGTGATGGATGAACAAGGCTTCCTGTGGGAAAGGACGTTAATAGTAGTGGTTTTGACAAGTTTGAGTCTATGGAGATCAGCAAGGACAGCATTGAACATGTTGGGTACTGAGGAGAAAATGAATGAGGGCTTCAGTAACAGGGGACAATATTAGGGTTGGAGGTGAAGATAAATGGAGAAAATGTGGATTCTGATCAAATTTGAGCATATGTGAGCAGGTTGTCTACATCCTTGTTTCATGATAGGCCAGAGTATGGTGGAGTCAGTATTGAGTTAGAGGAGCTTATTACGAGCATTGAGGTAGCATCTTTAGCTTTCCTAATGTTCTATTGAAGAGAATTGCCCCTTGTCCAAGTCTTGGTATCACACTTACAGACCAATAGCACAAAGATATACAGGGTTTGAGAGAGAGTCTGCACAGTTCAGGCTGGGGATCGTCAACAAATGTACGGAAGCTTATGAATGATGTCACTGAGGAGCCAATCTCTGGGTCAAATAATACTGGAAGTCTCTCCCCAACACCACTGTGGATGTACCTATATCACAAGGACTGTACTAATTCAAGCAGGGACTTGCCCAGCTTGTGGACAATTTAGACATAGGTAATTAATGATGACCAACGATGTTGGCATCCTATGAACAAATAAAAAGGAATGCTGATAGGTAATTAGCAAGCAAAAGTAATTTCATAGAACTGGGCAACATAGGAAGAGAAATGACCCTGGAGGATAGCAGCATAATGATCCAGAGGAGGAGGTGGAGACAGCGAAGGAGGAAAAATGTACAATGGTCAGTATGATGGGAGATGTCATCTCAACAGAATGGACTTAACCCTGCAATGTGGCTAAACATCGTGATAGAGTGATAGATTAATGTTCACTTGGAGTTTGACATGAATTGTACCTCTGAAACAATTACACAGTCCACAACCTTAAATGGTGAAAAGGGTGGGGGAGGGAGGGAATGTCAGAGAATGGATCAAATTAATGTAAATTTTTTGCCTAAAGAAGTTATGCTTGTATTTTTGAAGGCAATGGGGTTGTGTAAATTGACATGAGTCAATTCATAGAGTTGTACAGCACGGAAACAGACCCTTTGTTCCACCTCATACATGCTGACCAGATATGCTAAATTAATCTAGTCCCATTTGCCAGCATTTGACTCATATTTCTCTAAACCCTTCCTGTTCATGTACCTATCCAGATGTTGTAAATTGTAAATGTTGTAATTGTACCAGCCTCCACCACTCCCTCTGGCAGCTCATTCCATAAATGCACCACACACTCTGTGAAAAATTGCCTCTTACGTCCCTTTCAAATCTTTCCCCCCTCGCCTTAAATCTATGCTCTCTACTTTTGGACTCACCCACCCTGGGGAAATTTACCCTGTCCATGCACCTCATAATTTTATAAACTTCTATAAGGTCACTCCTCAGTGTCCGACGTTCCAGGGAAAATAGCCCCATGCTATTCAGCCTCTCTCATGATGATGATCTGGAAATGTCAAGCTTTGATAGTTATATTAGCTTCCATAACATAAATATGAATGAGATGGAGCTCTGAGAAACTCAATGAACTTTTGTTACCGATCTTGATATCTATCTATCTATTACCCGTCTATTTTGTTTATATATACATACACACACATTACAATGACAGCGACTTGTATGTCTGGGCACAAGCTATATGGATATACTATAGTGTGCTTCCCCCTAGTATGTCATACTGCAGGACGACAGAGCTCAGTAGGATGGAGACTGAGAGCTGTATACCATTAGGTCGCATGCTATGATATGATGATGATGATGACATCATAAGCATGTCCCTTCAAGGTATATCACACATCCGTTATAAGACATAATGTAACATCCTCCTTTCATTCTAAAGACATGAAATCCTAAACAGATATACATCGTTGTACATAGGCACGTGTTGTCAATTCAATAATTGTACAGACAAGTGAAAATGGATTACAAGATTGACACCAAGGCTACATAACCCGAGTGCCACTTTAGAACTATACTTAAAACAATGACTCTCAGTCCCACATACCTCCATGTAATCTGATACCTGTCAATGGGCAAATTATCCTACTTGTTCAGGGCTGTAAGAGAAAAGTGAGAACTGAAAATCTAATTCATGAATAAAGGAATGCAGGTCAATAATCAAGGTCATTGACTAGTAATAGTCACAGAATTCAGCTGACGGAACAATTTTGTTTCACTCACAACTTGGTGGCCAAGGTAATGGCAAAAAAGTTTTCAACAAAAAACTGCACATACATTTGGAATAAAGTTTGCAGAACTTTTGGAAAGGATCAGGGTTATAGAATTAATCAGATAATAATAACAACAATAATTTCTACTCATATAGCACCTATAATGTATTAAAACGGCCCAAGTTTCTTCACAGAAGCATTATAACACTAATCCATGGCACGGTGGCTTAGTGGTTAGCACTGATGCCTCATAGTGCTAGGGACCCAGGTTCAATTCCACCCCTGGGCAACTGTCTGTCTGGAGTTTGCACATTCTCTCCATGTCAGCATGTGTTCCCTCCCTCAGTCCAAAGATGTTCAGGTTAGGTGGATTGGACATGCTAAATTGCCTGTAGTGTTCAGGGATGTGTAGATTAGGTGGTTATAGGGGGATGGGTCTGGGTGGGATGCTCTGAGGGTTGGTGTGGACTTGTTGGGCTGAAGGGCCTGTTTCCACACTTCAGGGATTCTATGATTGATTTTGGCCACTTGACAAGATATTATGACCCACAAACATCATCGAAGCAGGAAATTTTAATGAGTAACTCAAAGGAAGAAAGCTAAGTAGAGAAACAAAGTTGTACAGTGAGGGAAATCTTGTGTTTAGGTCCCTTGGCAACTGAAGATATGGAGGTAACAAAGGCATGGATGAAGGTTTGAGCAGCAAACGAGCTGGGGTCGGGGCAGAAAGGTGTGAGGAAGTGGGAATCAACCTTTTTAATGATGCTTCAGAAATCTAATTGAAAGCTCATTTCAGGTTCAAATATGGCATTGAGTTTGTGAATAGTCTGGTTCAGCCTCAGAGAGTCACTAAGGAAAAGGAATGAAACTGGGGACTCACATTGAAGACAATGGCTCCAATCCCCCAAATATTTAGCTGGAAGAAATTTCTGCTCATCCAGTGTTGGAAGTTAAATAACCAGCTTGAGTGTTTAGAGACTGCAATGAAATTGACTGAGGTGAGAGTGAGTTAAGTTGGCTGCCATCAGTGACCAAATAAAAACTATTTGTTTTCACTGAGGGAGAGCATGTAGATTAAAAACAGAAAGAAGTAGACAAGGATAGATACTAAGGGGAAAGAATGCTGGGGGTAGGAAGAGAAGCCATTGTTGGTGAGACCCTGGCTCCGATTAGAGAAATAAGAATAGAGCTGGGTGAGTAGGGCTGTTGTGATGTAGTGATAGTGTCCCCACCTCTGAGCTGGAGGGCCTGGATTCACATCCCACCCGCTCCAGAGGCATTTAATATCATCTCTGAACAGATTGGTTAGGAAAATTTCTGGAGTGTAGTGGATACCAGTGGGGAGGTGTGACCAATCATTCTGGAGACAGGATAAAGTGAATATTTTACTTTTGTCACAGTCAAACATAGGACGTGACTTTGTAAAGAACTGTACCACTAGCACTTTTAAAGAGTTGGCATGGGCAGAATGGGCTGACGTGTGTGCTCCAAGATTCTATGCTTCCATCTGATGGAGTTAAATTACACAGTTTATATACAGCAATTAAGGAATTATTGTTATTGTTGGATTATCTAAAATTAAACTAACAAGGCATTTAAATCATGTGGATTAGGGCATCTCAGTTGAGGTGCAGATCAGATATTGACCTCAGCAAAGTGCTGCTTCTTCATTCAATTTGAAAAAAGAAACACGAATTTAGAAAGTGTGAGGTGGAAGCTGGCACAGTCCCTCAATCATTAGAGAGACGCAACTGATGGCGATTTAACCTGAGGGTCACGATGTCTCAGATCAGGGCTAAGATTGAAATGGTTCACAGTAACCTCAATTAGAACTTGTATTTCCAGTGTTATTGTGTATTGCAAACCAGCCCTCCAACCAACTGATCTACCAAATAACCGTGAAAGGATTAGTAACACAAGCGAATGTTAATTATTTTTTAAAAAGTGTTGTGAGCCATGTTTATCATGTTGGGACTGTGACCTCATTTAGGTTGTTTGGCACTCACGCTCCCCACCTTTAAAAGGGGTGTGCAATGACTTATGTTTAAATCAGTGCCAGCATTCACTGCTTTGCTAGTTATTATTTCAATGGAATTATTTTGTGGTTGGTCTCTTTAAGAAGCAAGAGGCGGAGGTAGCACCTGTTTGACTGGTGTAACCTGTTTACTGATTCTGCACCTGAGGAGAGAAGGGCCCATGAGCCCTATGCAATCACGGAACATATACTCTTAGCAACGGCAAGTTTCCACTCTCTATATTTGAAAGAACAAACGCAGTGATGTCCCTTTCTTGGGACAACTGAAAGGTAGGTTTGAGCAAGACCTGTACAGATTGAGCCTGCTTTGTTAGTGCATGTGACAATAAATCAGGTGGGGGACTGAGGCAACCATTTATTGATGAAAGCTGAAATGAGTAAAGGCAGTGTAAGTGTATTTCCCATGTGTTTTGCTGAGGGGATTGAATAATCAACATGTAACTTTTCTTTCCCTGAGAAAGAGGAACTCTGTTTATCGTTGAACAAATCTAGGTTCCTTCCTCTTCGATAAAAAGCTATGCAGGTGCAGCTTGGCTGAAATTACATGCAAAACCCTACCCTGCAGACATGACTAGCTTAAATGTGCCTGACCAGGAAAAGTGATATTTTGACAATCAAAGGTAGCAGTCTGTGTCGTAACCTGATTGAAGACTGAATCTGCCAGGAGACTGTGAGCAGCGACTACGATAAACTACTGTGGTGTGTGAAATCCCTGTTGTGACTTGTGAGTGAATGTCTTGTTGTTATTTACGATTTGCCAATCTCAGTCCTGTGCTTCCTCCTCATCCCTTGTTATTACTTTAGTTCTTTGTATTTCAGGAAAAATTGAATCTTAATGTGAAATTCACATTTTCCAACAAGAGCCCGCCAGCGTCCTTTGGGCTGTTGAGGGGTTCTTCTGATGCAGTGGCAGCGTCCCTACCTCTCGGCCAGGAGGCCAGGGTTCAAATTCCACCTGCTCCAGAGGTGTATCATAACATTAGAGTCATACAACTGGAAATAGATCCTTTGCCCACCTCGTTCACGCTGACCAGGTTTCCTAAACTGAACTAATCCCATTTGCCTGCATGTGGCCCATATCTCTCTTAAATCCCTCCTAATCATTTACTCATCCAGATGCCTTTTAAATGTTGTAATTGTACGCACCTCCACCCACTTGCTCTGGCAGTTCGTTCCATGTATGTACCATCAACTGTGTGAAAAAGTTGCCCCTCAGGTCTCTTTTAAATCTTTCCAGTCATCTTAAACCTATGCCCTCTAGATTTGGACTCCCCTATCCTGTGGAAAAGACCTTGGTTATTCACCTTACCTGTGCCCCTCATGATTTTATAAACTTCTATAAAGTCACCCCTCAGCTTCCTACGCTCCAGTGAAAAAACTCCCAGCCCATCCAGCCTCTCCTTATAACTCAAATCCTCCAGTCTCTGTAACATCCAGGTAAATCTTTTCTGAACTCTCTCCAGTTTAGGAATATCCTTCCTCTAGCAGGGGGTCCAGAACTGTACGCTGTACTGCAAATCAGTACATTGAGTGAGTACAGGAGTTGGAATGTCATGTTGTAGCAGTACAGGGCAGTGGTGAGGCCATTTTTAGAATATTGTGTTCAATTCTGGTCTCCCTGCTATAGGAAGGATGTTGTTACACTTGAAAGGATGCAGAAAAGATTTACAAGGATGTTGCCAGGTTTGGAGGGTTTGAGTTACAGGGATAGGCTGATAGTCTGGGGCTTTTTCTCTACAGCATAGGAGGCTGAGGGGTGACCTTAGAGAGGTTGATAAAATCATGAGGGGCATGGATATGGTGAATAGCCAAGGTCTTTTTCCCAGGGAAGGGGAGTCCAACGCTAGAGGGCATAGGTTTAAGATGAGAGGGCAAAGATATAAAAGGGGCGTAAGGGGCAACTTTCTCATGCAGAGGGTGGTGCATGTATGGAACGAGCTGCCAGAGGAAGTGGTGGAGGCTGGTACGATTGCAACATTTAAAAGGCATCTGGATGGGTACATGAATAGGAAGGGTTTAGAGGGATACATGCCTAATGCTGGCAAATGGGACTAATCAATTTAGGATATCTGGTCAGCAGGTGAGTTGGACCAAAAGGTCTGTTTCCGAGCTGTATAACTCTTATGATTCTGTAAATGTGGCCTTACCAATGTCTTGTACAGCTGTAACATGATGTCCTAACTCCGGTATTCAATGTTCTGACCAATGAAGACAAACGTACCAAATGCCTTTTTCACCACCATGTCTACTTGTGATGCCACTTTCAAGGAATCATGTACCCACACCCTTAGGCCTCTCTGTTCAACAACACTCCCCAGGGCCCTAACTTTAACTGTGGAAGTCCTGCCCTGGTTTATCTTACCAAAATGCAACATGTTGCATTTATCTGAATTAAACTCCATCTGCCATTCCTTGATCCACTGGCCCAGTCGATCAAGATCCCCTTGTATTCTGAGATAACCTCCTTCACTATCCACTATTCCATCATTTTTGGTGGAACACTGCTGGTCACAGGCCTCCAGTCTCAATGACAGCCCTCTACCACCATCCTCTGTCTCCTACCATCAAGCCAATTTTGTATCCAATTGGTAAGCTCACCCTGAATCCTGTGTGATCTAGCCTTACTAACCAATCTACTGTGAAGAATCTTGTCGAAGGTAGACCACGTATACCATTCTGCTTTCATCTATCATCTTGGTCATCTCTGCAAAAAGCTTAATCAAGTTTGTGAGACACAATTTCCCACGCACAAAGCCATCCTGACTGTTCACAATCAGTCCTTGCCTTTCCAAATACATGTAGTCTCTGAACAGGTATTCACTAACCTGGGCTGCTGAGACACAAAATACTCAGATCTGGCAGTATCTGTGGAATGAGAAACAAAGGTAACATTCATGTTAACGATTTATGTTACTTTAGCATTAATGAAAGGTAGAAATCTAATAGGTTTTGTGTAGGGGGGTGAGGGTGTGAGGAAGGGCAGATAAAAATCCAAAAGGGGAGGTAGAGATGATATTACAAATGGTTTTATAATACAAAAGGAAAGGGAGTGATCATGGTTGTAATAAAGAATCAAATTATTTGGTTAGAGTGGGTGTAAATTAGAGCTACAAGCATGCAAATAAGGTGAAGAATATGTTGTACATGCAACAGAAGAAAAAACAACATTTACAGTCTGAAGCTGCTGAAATCAATGTTGAGTCCAGAAGGCTGGAGAGTGTGAAATCAAAGGATGAGTTGATGCTCCTTGATTGCATTGTTCATTACTGGGACACTTCAACAGATCAAGTTCAAGGATGTCCATGTGACAGCAATGGATTAAGATGATAGATAGCCCGGAAGCTGGGGGGTCATGGTTGCAGACTGTAGTGTAGGCATTCCACAGAGAAGTCACCCTATTTGCATGTGGTCTCCCTACTGCACAGGGGGCTGCATTGTGAACAGCAATTACAGTATGCAATGTCGAAAGAAGTACAAATTATCTGTTGCTGAATCGGGAGGGAATGTTTGTGGCCTTGGGCGGTGAGCAAAGTGAAGGTAAAGGGGCAAGTGCTGCATCTGTTGGGGCAGACAGATTGAGGAGGGGATTTTGGTGTTTCAGAGGAAGTGGTGCCTTCAGAATCTGACAGGGAATGGCGAGTTGTGTTTGGTGATGGCATCACCATGGATCTGGTGAACTAACTCTCTGACCATGCTAAATTGTCTATATTGTCCAGAAATGTGCAGGCCAGGTAGATTAGCCATGGGAAATGCAGGGTAGGGGGCTGGGTGTGGGTGGGATGCCCTTTGGAGGGTTGGTGTGGACTTGATGGGCAGAATGGCCATCTTCCACACTGTAGGGATTCTATGATTCTCAGGATCCTATGATTCTAGATGTGGAGGACTGTATTAGTGTCCATAGAGATCTGACTGAGCGCTGCATGTTAGGATCCTCCCCTTCTGGCTACATTTGTACCATTTTCTTTGACCATTTGTGGCTGTTATCACCCAGTCGCATTTTGATTTGCTCCCTATTCCCCTCCATTGAGTATCTCATCATCAACTGCTCTTCTAGTTTTTAATTTAAAATCCTTGCCCTCCATCCAAAAGCCAAAAAAATGCTCTCACTGAGATATTTTCATTGTTTCACTCCTTTACCTTCATTGAGTGACATCCCCATCCACTGATTTAAATCTACATCTCATCATTGTCTAAATTCACTTCCCACTCAACTTGTTCTAATCTCTCCATCCATGCAAAATCCTCAACCCCTTCTTACAGTCACCCTGTTGATCTTTGTAAGATAAGAGGAAGTGAATATACTCATAATGAAGATGATGCTATTCTGAAATGAGAAGACAGAGAGATCATATGAGCTAGACTTGAATAGGAGCAGTAAAGAGACATTTAACTACAGACGTTTATTCAATATGATGTAAATGGGATTTACAGGATTACTGAGAGTAAGTCTCTGTCACCAGAGAAGTGGGGAAGAACCTAACTGAGGGGCACAGAATTATAAGAGGCATGAATAGTCAGCATGTATTTTAAAAGGGACAATCTTGCATTATGAACAGGAAGTAATACAGGATACAGGATGTAGCAGATATAACTCACTCAGATAGTAAGAACTGCTGATGCTGGAGTCAGAGATAAAACAGTGTGGAGCTGGAGGAACACAGCAGGCCAGGCAGCATCAGAAGAACAGGAAAGTTGACGTTTCGGGTCGCGACACTTCAGAAATGGGGTTGGTGATGGGGGAAGGGAGCTCAGAAGTAAATAGAGAGAGGAGGGGTGGGGCTGGGGAAGGTAGGTGGGATGGTGATAGGTGAGTGCAGGTAGGGAATGGTGGGGATTGGTCAGTGAGGTAGGAGGAGCAGATAGATGGGAGAGAAGATGGACAGGTTGTGTCAGGTCAAGGAGGCGAGGAAGAGAGGGAGGTCATGGTCATGGGATGAGGCTGGGGGTGGGGAGATTTTGAAACTGTTAAAATCCACATTTAGGCCATTGGACTGTAGGCTTCCGAGGCAGAATAGGGCGGTGTTGCTTCTCTGGTTTACGGGAGGCATAATTGTGACACTGGAGGAGGCCCAGGATGGACATGTCACCCAGGGAGTGGGAGGGGGAGTTGAAATGGTTTGTGACTGGAAGGTGGTGTTGTTAGTTGCAAACAGAGCGCAGGTGCATAACAAAGCAGTCTCCGAGCCTCTGCTTTGTCTCACCGATGTGGAGGAGGCCACATTGCGAGCAGCGGATGCAGTAGACCACATTGACGGATGTGCAGGTGAATCCCTGTCTGATGTGGAAGGTATGTTTTGGTGCCTGGGATGGAGGTGAGGGGGGAGGTGTAGGGGCAGGTGTAGCACTTCCTGCGGTTGCAGGGAAAGGTGCCGGGGGTGGTGGGGCTAGTGGGGAGTGTGGACCAGATGACAGAGTTGTGGAGAGAGTGGTCCCTACGAAAGGCAGATAGGGGTGGGGAGGGAAATGTATCTTTGGTTGTGGGGTACATTGCATCCCCTGCTCCCAATGTAGAGGAGGCCACATTGGTGAGACCAAGCGGAGGCTCAGAGACCGTTTGTAGAGCACCTGTGTGGTCGTGACTAACGACAACACCTTCTGGTCACGAACCATTTCAACTCCCCCTCCCACTCCCTGGGCGACATGTCCATCCTGGGCTTCCTCCAGCAATGACACCACACGCAAACTGGAGGAGCAACAGCTCATATTCTGCCTCAGAAGCCTACAGCCTGATGGCCTAAGCATGGAAATCACCAGTTTTAAAATCTCCCCACCCTCATCCCATGTCCAACCCTGCCTCTTATCCCCGACTCCTTGACCTGACACAACCTGTCCATCTTCTCTCCCACCTATCCACTCCTCCCACCTCACTGACCAATCCCCACCACTCCCTACCTGCATTCACCTATCACCATCCCACCTACCTTCCCGAGCCCTACCCCTCCTCTCATAGGGATGGAGGAGATCATTGGGAATGTTGGTTAGACTCTCTCTCAATGAAAACGATCACTGCCTGACACTTGTGAGACCTGAAATTAACTTGCCATTTGTTAATTGCCATTTATTGTCCACATCTTACTGCACGTGGATGTGGACTCTTTCATTATCTTAGGAATGGTGAACGAAACTAAAAGTAGCTCTATCATCAATAAATACCAGAAATTCTGAGCTTTTGACAGAGGTAAGGTCATCATTGAAGCAACTGAACATCGTTCGGTTGTACGTGTACATTCATGGTACCCACTATCCCTCTAGCTGCTCCACTGTCTCTTCCTTGCTTGTTATCCATTGTGGGTAAGCAGAAATTTCATTCAACTAAATATTGTCCAGTCAGAAACCATTGTTTTTGATCCCTGCTGTACACTTTGTTGCACCGCCCAGCCTATTCCTACCTGTCCCATGGCAACCATCTGATGCTGAGTCAAAATGTTTGAACCTCAGTGTCATCTTTGAGGTCCTGAGATAAGTACCCGATCACCCCTTCGCTGAGGTTGCCTATTCCCACTTCTAGAATATCTCCTTCCTTGGCTCAGTTCAATTGCTGCTGAAACCCCATTTCAATATTTATTACCTATGGACATGATTATTCCGATACACTCTTGGCTGGATTTTAAATTTAGGAATTCCCAATCACCCCTCTCAGCAGAAAGCCACCTTTTGCACACCTTCTTTGTGTTTTGCCCTTCTGGCAGTGTACAAAAATCGAGCATTAACTGACTATAACGCTGGTCCGTATGTGCCAGTTGGAGAAAGTGTGCTAGATTTGTGTATACTAGCAGGGTTTCCAGCATGAGAGCTTCGAAGGTCACACTGGAAGAACCACCTCTAATCACCCCAGCATTTGTAGGTAAAAGGTGTCTTCTGTTCTGTGTACTAGAAGCCAGCTAGTTAACAAGCTAGTCAAAAGGAAACACAACATAAGGACCTTGGGATGCTGCCACCAAGCCACCATCAAAAGGAAACAAGATAAAAGGATTTCAACTAACCTGCAAAATCCAAGAATCCTGAAATTAACTGTTCAACTCTCAATGTTCCACTGTCTACTTTTTGAATTTAGAGAGACTGATCCATCTTATTTTTTTATCTTCTTTGGACTCACTTCTTATTCCTTATCTGCATGTTATGTCTTATTTTTCCTTCTCGCATTCAGCAATTAATAAACTCACTCTTTCATTAATTCAAAATCTGCTTAAAACACAAGTTCAAGAGAAAGGTCCTTCCCCTGTCGATACCTTTTTTGAAAGAGCCTAATTACGACCAGCCAAGAGAGTAGGTGACTAAAGAAGAAGAGACAGTTCATCCCTTCATAGCTGGAAGCCAGATAATTTGGGTATCCATCTGGAATCATAATCACTTCGGGAACTTAGCCCCAGGGTCTGGTCATAACAATAAGAAGGATTGATGGCAATGAATCACTTCAAGGCTTTCAAGATTGTTTGGCTACATCATATCATAGATAGTGACTGTGATGGGGATTATGTCAAATATAATTTTTTTAGCAGCTTTGGAACCCAAGATTATAGTGCATGGAACATTTTATTATGACAAATGCACTATATAAATAATAATTGTTGCTGTCACTATCATCCAAAAAGGCCACACACAGCGGTTAATGTCCTTATTAAAAAATTAGTTGTTTGCAAAATGCAATTGAAATATTTGAGAATCTTAACAAATGAGTCTTTCTTTCTTATCTGATTTGGAAAGTGGCCAACAGTGTTGTGATTGGATAAAAAAAGGATTTGATTCAGTAAGCTGAATGAACTCAATACTGTGGGTTGTGAGCAACATTGCAATCATGACAACAAATCTCTGCAACTGTATACAGTTGGTCTCTTTATTGGTGCTTTTATACAGTGACTCATACAGACAAATTAATGGACATCAAAGAATTAGATGCTCTACTGATGTTGCTGTATTGACTGAAGCACCATGACTAGAGACTTTCTCTCCAATCCATCCCATTACAACCATGAATCCCCTGAGAATTGAAAATTCCTTGGGTACTTGAGACAAAACAAAGTAACATGCACTCAAATACCTCAAACTACAGGACTACAGGCTAAGCTTGAAAGTGGAGTAAATGTGCAAACCTCTTTTAGGCCGGGGTAGTCACAATGGAGCAAGTAAATCTTACCTGATTAGCAGGCAATGTCTGCTCCTCAGCCATAAACACGTCTTAAAGTGGAAGCGTGAAAAACCAGAAATGGAAACAAAGTCCACAATAGATCAGGCAGCTCCTGGATGAGGAAAGTTACTAGGTCCAGCATTGTGAGGAGTGGTAGCCTGTTTGTAGAGGTGACCAAAAGGAAGGAGAAGCAGTCAGGGAGCTTTATTGTCTCAAGAGAAGGTGATGCATGGCAACGATGTAAAATGACATCAGCAGTCATGTGCAAGAGACTGTGAAGAAGGATGGAATAGTCTGTCCTTGTGAGAGATGTACTTACAGAGAACAGTATTACCAACAATGATATTGATAAAAGAGTTTTCAGCACCGACCAGAGTCAGGCTGCAGTCCCTCATAGGTAAAGGGCAATCATTACAGGCTGCAAACTACCAGCAGAGACCAGGAGAACTATCCCACCAATGTGTAGGCCAACACGTTGTGGGACAACATCAGAGCAACACAAACCAATACTTGGGGTTATCCAGAAAGATGACATGACTACATTAAGGAAAAGTCAAGTATCAAGGATTTGGCCAAAGGCAGGTTTATGGAGTTGGGCCATAGATCAGCCATGATCTCATTGAATGGCAGTATAGGCTCAAGGGTCTGAATGACCTACATATGGTATGATAAAAATGAAGTAAAAAGAGGTGGGAAAGGTATACATTATCTGAACACATATCAGGTTTGGAATGCAACATACCTTTGTGATCTACCTGACAATGACAACAACAATGATATGCATTTTATATAAATGTGGAGACCCTCATTGTTGACTTTATTTTTGGTGGAACCGTGAGTCAAGGTTAGGGATAGTTGGACTTTGAAAAGCTGTGTGCTTCAAACACAAACGGGGGGAAGAAAAGAACAAATGCTGATGTATTGTTGTGATGAGTGGTCTGGAAGATATCGCAACCTACTTATTAATGTAAGGATATTGTGGACTATTTGACCATAGGTGTTGCCATGCCCAGGGCTAGCAGCTGCTTGGATGTTGAGTTAGCCAATCAAGGGAGTAGCAAGCTAACCAACCAATCACAGAGAATATTGACTTTTTTGAAAGGGGAGGATGGGAGTAAACCAGTTCCGACTGGCTTTGGCTGATGTAGTGTGATTGCTGGAAATAGGATTGGTTATGATGTTTTACACTCTCCTGTTTGTGTCCAGTTGAAGAATTGTTGAATATTTTGAACAAAAGAATCTGAATCTGTAACAAATATAAATTCCCTGAAAGTTTACTGAGCTGTTTGTATTCATTGGTGACTTCCAAATTAGCTATGCATTCACTGTCAGGGAACAATTTATTATTCAAAGATTGCATGAAGGTATGGTATAAAACTGAAACTCTTTTCAATGTGGTAAAGTGTCCCAAGATGATTCCATCTTTATTTATGGTTTGTTTGCCATTGCTCTCCTCTTGGATAACAAGACTGGGCCTGGAATTTTATTTTTACGGGTCAAAGTTACCACTTGCTTAATGGCCCTGTTAAGTACTTCAGACGTTTTGTACTTTTCAGGGTGTTTTGTAAATTATGTTTGTTGGTCTATCCTCACAACAAACCTCCCCATGTCAGTGCTTCTTCTGGGTGTGCAGAGCATTGTCAGTGAACTGATGAAAAAAAGAACATTGATGCAACACCAAAAACCAATGATGTTAACATGATAGAAGCTTCCAGAAGTTTGAAGTAGGAGTTTCACTGACGTTCAAAGCTGAGGCCATGAATTTTAATACTGGACGCCAAAGTGGAGTGAGAGAAACTGCTACGTGGCCTTCTCCTTGCAAGGAGATTTGAACAAATATTGTGGACAATAGGAGAGCAATTTATTACTGCTTGCCATGTAGAATCATAGAATCTCTACAATGCAGGTTGTGGCCATTCGACCCATTGAGTCAGCACTAACCCTCCGAAGACCATCTTACCCAAACCCACAACCCTACCCTATCCCCACAACCCTACATTTCCCATTGCTAACCCATCTAGCCTGGACACTTTGGGCTATTTAGCATGGTCAAGCCACCTAACCTGCCCATCTTTGGACTCTGGTAGGGGGAGACTGGAGCTCTGGGGGGAAACCCACAGGGAGAATGTGCAAGCTCCACATAGATAGTCACACAAGGCTGGAATTGAACCTTGTGCTGTGAAGCAGCAGGGGTCTTGACTATGAATAGGCATATTAATGATTATGTTATTAGCCATGAGTTCAATCCCACTTTGCGGGGTCCTATTGACAGCTTGAGTTTAGTGTTTAAAAATCTGAAAAGAAAATACAAAGAACCCAATTTGTTTACTGAGTCCTTCTACACAAGAAAATCCTCTCTGCTTCCCTGGTTCAGGATATATGTGACCCTAATCTCACACTAATGTGATTTACCCCTAACTGCCCTGAAATATAGCATGTCAAGTTACTCAGTTAGGCAAAAAGGAATGGATAATAAAGATTGACCTTGGCAGCGACACACACATTCCAAAATAATATAGCTCTTTAAAAAACTAGCTGCTACGTGAACAGCGATACAAAGATTGGAATTGCACCGGAGATTCTGATCCATTTAGTTTTCTGCTGCACTTAACTGGTGCAGTAATTCCAAAAAGTTCAATGCCACGCAGGACAAAGCAATCCACTTAACCGAGATTAGTCACTTTGTGATTTTTTTTGTGAAAGATACAATATAAAGGAAAGTATTTTATTAAGAAGGATTCAATAAGGATAGCCAGAAATGACAATATAAATACATGTCAAACCCACATCCCAAAAAGAATTGCAAAATCATTCAACAGCTGGCTTTGATATAGAAAGCCTCTCAAATTGATTGCAAGTCCCTACGCACTTTAAGTTGGCTCATCACAGTCACTACATGGTTAAACGAAAGGAATGCAACCACTCTGCAAGGTGTACAAGAGTGAGTCAACAGTTCCTTTTCTGTGGGTTTCTCTTTTTAAAACATCAAGTGTTTTGCTTTCTTTCAAATGTTGCAATTTTTATCAATTATTCACTACAAGAATTTGTTTAAAAATGTTAAAGAAATCCAGGTTTACAACTTGATGAACGGAATTCAAAATAGGTAGGGTACATATTCGCAGCACGTAAGGAACAGATTAATCTGTCTCCTCCCCGCCCTGATAAGTGTTCTACTGACTGGTGGCTGTAATTATTAAAGTTCTGTTATTGTAGAAACCTTAAAGAGGAATTCACCATGCAGTTTGTTTCGGATACTTTTTAACACCATGTGGTTAGTTTTTATAGCAAACGGACAATTTCACTTGAAAGGAGTTTGGTTGTCTTTATTTCTGTTAAGGTTCTGATCAGATCTGGAAGGGGTGTGGAAGCAAGAGAGTTATGTTGGGTCTAACACAGAGGGTATGTGGTGTCTGATCAAATTGGGAGAGGAAGTTAGGTCAAGTCTCATTGAACAGTCTGGGAGTGAGGTCTTCTTTACATGATTGAGGTCAATGTGATTGATTGGGAGTGGTCATTTTGGTCATATTTTAGAGTTAGTTTGGGTGAGAGCAAATTTTAACCCCTCACCTTTTCTTAGCAAACGATTCATAGTGTCATAGAGATGTACAGCACTGGAACAGACCCTTCAGCCCAACTCGTCCATGCCGACCAGATATCCTAAATTAATCTAGTCCCTTCTGCAAGCATTTGGCCCATATCCCTCTAAACCCTTCTTAGTCAGATGCCTTTTAAATGTTGTAATTGTACCAGCCTCCACCACTTCCTCTGGCAGCTCATTCCATACACACGCCATCCTCT
>NC_063349.1:5677285-5702582 GCF_021869965.1 Rhincodon typus
TCTGATGCTGCTTGGCCTGCTGTGTTCATCCAGCTCTACACCTTATTATCTCAGATTCTCCAACATCTGCAGTTCCTACTATCCCTTTTAAATCTTTCCCCTCTCACCTTAAACCTATGCCCTCCAGTTTTGGAGGACCCATCCCTGGGAAAAAAGAACTTTGACTATTCACTCTATCCATGCCCCACATGATTTGATAAACCTCTATAATGTCACCCCTCAGCCTCTAACGCTCCAGGGAAAATAATCCCAGCCTTTTCAGCCTCTCCCTATAGCTCAAACCCTCAAACCTCGCAACATCCTTGTAAATCTTTTCTGAACCCTTTCAAGTTTAACAACATCTTTCCTATAGCAGGGAGACCAGAATTGAATGCAGTATTCCAAAAGTGGCCTCACCAATGTCCTGTACAGCCTGAGAAAGTCAGTCAGAAACCTCTGAGGTCCCTGACTCCAAGTCGAAGTTAGGGACTTCTTCAGATATTACCAGACAGTTGTCCATCTCTATGACACTAATGACAAATCAGAAAAGTGCATACAGTCAAGAAAAAGATAAAAACTGTATCTTTAGTAAAATGGGTGTTTGGGGGTTCAGCTCAAAAATAAAACTGTGTGAAATAGTAATTGTTGTGTGTACCAATCTCAACTTCCTCTCTTTCTTTTAGATCCCTGTCTTGTCGGGAGTGTTGAACGTGCATTCACTTATTCCTCAAACGGAGCCTGCGATTCTATTCCTAAAAAGCAAAATGACAGCTAGGAAATCAGCAGTGATCAATTATATTTCTCTGGATGAATCCTGCACACTCTCATTTCAAAAAGGTATGGGTAGAACAGACATCTATTTATTTTAATGGAAGAGCAGTTCTAAAGTGGTAACAAGGTATTTATTCCTTTGACTCTGTCCTTGCCTACCACTAACATCCTCTCTCTCTTCCTTTACACCACTCTGTTTCTCCTTTTTACATCTTCTGGCTTCTGGTTTTGAACAGTATGGAGTGGACCGAGTACAGTTAGGCCTGGACTTTGACCAGGAGGATGCCAATTACTTTACACACCTCCAGAACTTAGAAGTGTTTGCACCTTCAATCTTAGCATTGATTGTTGACTCAAGTGAGCCACATTTGCAAGAGATTCCCTTTCTTTTCCTGGAACAAAATCATTACTCCACACAGAAAGCTGATTATTTGTTATAAAAGTATTTGTCCTGTGTATTCAAACTATGCAACAGGCCAATGTCCCTTCCATTCCTCAACACAAACTTGGCAAATGGGAAAGTGACAGAAGGAAAGAAGGATTACCTTACAGTATGGAGATGGAAAACTTGTTGAATGAAACAATGTATGAAGTAATTGTTCTGAAGGGGTTAATGTTCATGCTCCATTGACCTGTGCCATTGTACTGATGTCACACTCAGTCTGTGGGTGGCAAAGTGGAGTTGTACTTTTGCTTTCATTTGGAGCCGATGTGTCTATACCAATGCTCTAAGGTTCCAGTGACTGTTCCAGAATTTAGTGCTAGCATGCCATAAACTTCTGGTTATTTGAGGACAGCGCCCCTTCCTTAGATACATCGTAGTGGTGCATTCCGGAACGGGACTTGAACCCATGATCATCTGATTCAGAGGCAAGTGAATTATGAGACAAATGCCTGGAACTGTGGGGATAGCAAATGATTCATTGCTGTTTCTTGGCAGACGCAGACACAGCCCACACACATTGGAAATGTTTTCAAAGGAGGTCAGCATGGGACAACCAACACTTAGACTCAGCTCGGTACTAGACTCCAGACTGGCTACTTTCCAATCAAGCTGATTAATTTTATCAACAGCACGTTTTGCTGTATGTGTACAGATGTACTGACAGCCCCAATATGACATATATTCACCTGTGGATGCCCTGTGACGACACTGCACATGAACTCCACCGTACAGATAGAAGATTAAATGGAGGAGGTTGGACTATGAGCACTCAGCGGGCTCGCTGAGATGCTCTTCAGAGGGTGGGTGTGGACCTGATGGGCCAAATGGCCTTCTTTTATTCTGCAGGGATTCTATGATAAGACATAGGAGGAGAAGTAGGCCATTCGGCCCATCAAAACTGTTGGTCATTCAAGGAGATCATGGCTGACCTCAACCTACTTTCCTGCCTTTTCCCCATAATGCTTGCTTCCCTTACTGATGGACAGATTTTCAATCTCAGCCTTAAACATACCTAATGGTCCAACCTCAACAGCCCTGTGTGGTAAAGAATTCCACAGATTAATGGCCCTCTGAGAAAAGATATTCCTCCACGTTGCTGTCTTAAATGTGCGACACCTTATCCTGATATTTAACGTTTTAAAGAAAAGATTTGCAAGAAGAATTGGTGATAATGTGAAAAGGTAACAGGGTGGGAGGATGTGTTTATGACTACTAATCACGAGGGGTTATATATCAACATAAATTGTTGAACTGGAAAGCCTATTTCAATGTGTGGCAGAATCTTCTGCTCCCAGTTGTGGGGGGGGGGGGATGTAGAGATGGGGAGAGCACTACATTAAGTGGGTTGGGTGTGACACAAGCCATATCATCTCCCTGCCTGTACCTGAACCAAATTGGGGCAGAGGGAAGGCCCATTATCGACTTCCTACCCCCCTCTCAATTGAGGCCCTTAAGTGAAGAACAACTTTAGTTTCATTTTAGAGTTTTGTGAGTGATGCTGAGGTTTCTGGAAACGTGTTTGCTTTCCTTAAGATAAAAATAAACTCTTGAGATGAATAATTCAGTGCATTTGAAAAATAAAGGTAGAAGGGATGAAAAAATATTGGACTGTTGCCTAGCAAAACGGTGGCATGTGACACAGGACTTCCAAACTTCTGCAACCCTCAGAGAAAATTTCTTCTCATCACCGTTCTACGTGGATGACTGCTACCAGTGTGCCTTAGCTCTAGACTCACAAATAATGTCACTCTTCTGAGCACGTCCACCTTGTCAAAACCTTTCAGGCTCTTAAAAGTCATCCTTCATTCTTCCAAACTGCAGTGGAAACAAGTCAGGCTTGTCCAAACTCACCTTGTAAGACAACCCATGTATTCCAGCTATCAATCCCAAAAGCCTCTGAGCCATCTTTATACAGTGCCTTCCAAACTCATGACCACTCCCATCTGGAAGGACAATTGCAGCAGATATATGGGAACATCACCACCTGCAAGTTCCCCTCCAAGCCACTCACCATTTTGACTTGGAAATATATTGCCATTCCTTCATTGTTGCTGGGTCAAAATCCTGGAATTCCCTCCCTAAGGGCATTGTGGGTCAACTCACATCATGTGGACTGCAGTGGTTCAAGAAGGCAGCTCACCACCATCTTCTTAAGGGGCAACTAGGGACAAACAGCAAAACATTGCTGGCCAGCCAGCAATGTTCATACCCTAGAAGAGAATTTTAAGAATAACATTTAACAGATGTTAATAGATTGTGTAGGATCCCATCCTGCAGCCAGGAGTGGGAATCAGTGTCTTTTAACAAGTCATGAATATTTTAACAAGGTTTCAGGAGGCAGTGACTTTTTGGGGAAATTGCAATAGAAATGATATTGGAAGAGTTGCTTCAATTTTCTGTAAGGTATGAATTACTTAAAAAAATACAAACGGGTCAAGAATCAAACCTAGTGTCACAGTGTTGAAATAGACAATGAATAGTTTCAAAATGAAACAATTTACATCTTTAGCTTATCACCTACAATCATGAGGGACTTTAGAAAGATGGCATCAAACTTTAAGAATGTCTGACTGGAGCTTATTGTCAGGAATGTCTTAACGATTGGGATAAAGGAATCCCCTTGTTAGGCTCATTGAGCGAGCACTATCAGAATTCAGTCCATTTGAACCGAAGTATGGACATGAAGTGAGAGGACTCCCAAAATTAATTGAAGAAAATGTGATAAACTAAACCCTAGAGAATACATTTTCAACCCTTGTGTCAAGTTTCCGCGAAATACTAAACAAAGCATGCAAGTTGGCTGAAAAGCATTTGAGTGCTCAATAAACAATGAAAATTGGAGTAAGCCAACCTCAGAATTTTCTATTTGGGGAACTCAAGGTTCACTGGATCTTTTTCACATTAGAAAGAAAATCAATGATGTATATTATGCAGTGTATACTCCAGACAGCAGAAAATTTCAGCAAAGTTAATATGCTATGATACATAAAATGAGAAAGATCGTCAAGAGAGAAATATATTTATAATGGTGAAAGGAGTAGGGAGAGAAATAAAAATATCAGAATGATTCGAGGATGATTAGAAATAAAATTTCTAATGTTGACCCTTCAGTAATCCGATTGAATAATGTAGAGGTTCTTGAAAATTTGGATGAAATATTGTGCTGTCTCTCAAAATGACTTCTGAAAGCTGTTACAGACTGAGACACATAATATATTGTTTATATATTATACATAAACCAGGAAAAATATCTTTCACTATATATGATGTTAATGTAGGGAAAGTGTTATCTATAAAACAACATCTTTACAGACTAAATCCAGAGAAGTTTCTCAGAGTAAGAGAGGAATCAAGTTCATGATGTTTAATGACATTGAACTTTGTTGTTGAATTGAAGGTTCGTAGCTGGAGCTCATCTGCTGTGGTGGTACCAAAACCAAATGGATCACAATGATTGGAACTAAATTGTCAAAGTCAACCCAGTAACAAAGGTGGATTCATGTTCAATTCAGCAGTTCGAGGATTGTGTTGAGAGGATTGGATAATGCAGTTTGTTACAAAAATTGACTTGTTAAAAGGATCTCGGCAAGAACATAAGAAAGAGGAACATGAGTAGGCCATTGAGCCCCTCAAGCTGCTTCTGAATCTATATGATCATGGTTGATTTGCCTAGGGCTTCACCTTTTTTTGTGCCAGCTCCTCATGGCACTCAATTCCTTGATATTTCAAAAGTCTATCATCTTTAAATACTTTTATTGATTCAGGTTCTACAATTCTCTAGGCCAAAGAATTCTAAACATTCACTACCCTCTGAGAGAAGAAATTCCTTTGCATCTCACTTTGAAATGAATGTTTCCTTATTCTGTAATTATGTCCTCTGCTTCAAGTTTTCACATTAGTTTTAACATCTGGTCTGTTAAGCTACCTCAGAATCTTGAATATTTCAATAAGATCGTTCCTTTTTCTTTTAAACTCCAGTGAGTACAGGCCATCCTTGATAAGTCAACCTCTTCATCCCAGGAATCAGCCTATCTTTTGAATGTTTTGAACTGCCTCCAATGCCAGTATATCTTTTATTAAACATGGGAACCAAACTGTATGCAGTACTTTTGGTGAGTTCTCACTAAAACCCTGTACAGTTGTAAAAAGGCTTCCTTACTTTTAAATGCCACCCCACCAGCAACAAAGGACAAAGTATATTTTCCCTCCTTAATTACTTGTTCCAACTTTTTTTTTGTTTCATGAACAAGAATACACAGATCCCCCTGTGTTGCACTTTTTTGGAGTTTCTCTCCATTTAAATAAAGGTCTGCCTTTTGATTATTCCTGCCAAAGTGCATGACCTCAAATTTTCCTACATTAAACTCCATCTGTCATGGTTTTACCCACTGACTCAACTTATCTACAGGTATTTCTGCTATAACTCATGTTTCGTTAATGCGAATTGGCTGTAATGCGCTTGATGAATGGTCCAGATCCGAAACATCAGCCTTCCTGCTCCTCTGATGCTGCTTGGCCTGCTGTGTTCATCCAGCTCTACACCTTGTTATCTCAGATGAATGGTGGACATTGTTTGGATAATGCAAACTTTTTGCTGTATAGTATAGTGATTTTCTATAGCGATTTCACTATAACGCGACTTCCTTACAGTACGATTTTCTATAGCGCTGGGTCGCACAAGAATGCAATTATCATGTTATAAGAAAACTTGCCTTTGCAGACTTCTTATACCCTCATCACAACATGGCCTCCCATCTAATATTATATCATCAGAAAATTTGCACTTGTCCCACCCTCTAAGCCATTAATGCAGGATGATGAATGATTATGGCACTCCAGTAGTTTCCTTTTCCTACCTGAAAAGGACCCATTTATCCCAACTCACTGTCTTCTGTGTTAACCAATCCTCAATCTATGAAAATACATTACCCCCCAATACTGCGAGTTCTTATATTGTACAATAGCATTTTATGTGGCACTCTATCAAATACCTACCGGACATACAAATACATTCCATCTGCTGGTTCTCTTTTATCAATTCAGCTTGCTATATCCTCAAAGAATTCCAGCAAATTTGTCAAACAGGAATTTTCTTTCTCAAAACTATTTGACTCTCTTTGATTAAAGCTTTTCTAAATGCCCCACTATTTCTTCCTTAATAATGGACTCTAGCATTTTCTCAACGACAAATTTTAGGCTTACACGTGTGCAGGTTCCTGCTTTCTGTCTCCCTCTGTTCTTGGATAGGGTTGGCACATTAGCACTTCCCAATTTAATGGAACCCCCTTGAAATCTGATGAGTTCTGGAATATTTGACCAATGCTTTCACTACCTCTGCTGCAACTTCTTTTAACACCCTTGGATGTAGACCATCAAGTCTGGTGACATGTTTACCTTTTTTCCCATTAGTTTGTCAAATATTTTGTCCCTCATGATAGAGATTGATATAAGAGCTTCTCCTGCCATCCCCCATTATTAATATCTTGCCTATCTATTATCTTTGAGATGTATATAATGTCCTCCAGTGTGATGACATTAGGAAAATATTGGTTTAAATAATTTGCTATTTCTCTGTTCCCAATTATTAATTCCCCAGTCACATCCTTCAAGAAGTGCCACACTCACTTTAGCTACTGTTTTTCTTTTTATATAACCTGTAGAAGCTCTTGCTGTTAGTTTTTATTTTTCTTGTCAATTTGCTTTCATAATCAATTTTCTCTCTTTTTATTAGTTTTTTTTAGTCATCTACTGCTGATTCCTAAAATAATTCCTAATCCCATAACCTCCCACTTATTTATGCTTTACGTTTTAAGTGGATACTCTCCCTGACTACCTTTGTTAACCATGGGTGGTTCATTTTTCTCACTGAGTCCTTTTTAATGGGAATACATTTTCACTGAACATTGAAATATCTGCTACTGCTCATCCACTGATCTTCTCTTTAGTCGAATTTCTCATCCTGTTTTACACGACTTTTGCTTAATGCCTCTGCAATTACCCTTAATTATGTGAAGGGCAATGGTTTGAGAGTGTCCTCCCTCATATTGATTGTGAAATTCTACCCTGTTGTGATACTCACCCCCTTCCTTATTAATTCTACCTTATTACATATTAATAGATCTGAAATGGCCTGTTCCCGGTCGATTATGCAAAGAACTGATCTAAGAAACAGTTCCTGAAGCATTCTCCAAATTCGCCTTCCATGTTACCCTTGTCCATCTGCTGTGTCCATTCAAATGCAAAGTAAAATCACCCTTGACAATCCCTTTTTACATACCTCCATTATTTCCTGATTTAGCGTTTGTACCGTGGTGAGGCAATTCTTCAGGGACCTACGGATGACTCCTACCTGTGACTTCTTTCCATTGCCATTTCTTATTTCCACACAAAGTGATTTCATGTCTGAATCTATTGCATCGATATCACTACTCACCACTGCACTGATACCTTTGTTTATTAACCACACTGCCCTGCCTCCTTTTCCTTTGTCTTTTGTTTGGAATGTTGAATATCTTTGAATATTGACCTCCCGGTCCTGGTCATAACTCTGTAATAGCTATCAAGTTATATTTGTTTGATTCTATTTGTGTTGTCAACTCATCTATCTTACTATTGATGCTGTGTGCACCCCTGGTCTCTCATTTCTTCCTGAACTTGTAGATTTCTCTTCAATTGACCCCTTTCCCATATCAATTAATTTGAAGCCCTATCTACAACCCTAGTTATGATTCACTGGGACACTGATCCCAGCATGGCTCAAGTGAAGCCCATACCAGTGGAAGAGTTCTCCTTGCCCCAGTACTAATATCTATAAATCAGAACCCCTTTCTTCCGTACCAATATTTGTGTCACACGTTTGTCTCTCTCATTTTATTTACTGTATGCCAATTTGCACGTGACTCAGTTAGTAATCTGTAGATTATTGCCTTTGGCTTTGTTTTTAAATTTAGCCCTGAGTTGCTTGTAATCCACCAGCAGAATCTTTTTCACGATCCTACTAATCATTGGTATTTATGTGGGCCACAGCAAGTGGAGCCTTCTCCCTCCACTTCAAGCTCCTTTCCAGCCCAAGAGTTCTTAACCTTGGTCCCAGCATGTAATACAGCCTTTAAAACTCTATCTTTGCTGCAAAGAACAGTTTCTATTCCCCTAACTGCTCTGCCCCCTATTACTACTATTCTCTTTTGTCCCCTCACTTGAATGGCACTCTGTGCCACAGTGCCATGTCTGGTTCACTCATCCTCCCTGTGCCTTTGCCCCATATCAGGCTCAAAAATCTCATACCTATTGGGCAAAGGGTTTGGCTGGAGCTAAGTTCTGGATCACAATACCTGCCTCTCTCGCCATCACACCCTCCTGTCTCTAACTACGGACCAAACTTGATGTAATTAATCTAAGTGATGTGACTGCCTCCTGAACGGCTCTCTACCCCAATTTTTACCTCCCACTGTTGCTATTGGCCTTCTCAGGCAGGTGCACTCTCCCAGTCTCCTTCACACTGGTGCTGACTTGCTGCAAACTCTTTAAATTATGCAATTTGTTATGTACATAAAATGATTTCTTCTTGTTACCCAACCTGGGAGGATCATTTACAACACCTGAAGGAGTTGTTTGATTACAAAAGAGCCAATTTAGTCCCAAATGCAGTTGTGAATTTGTCAGCGTGAAGTTGGCTTATTTGGGCCACACTGTAGTACAAGGCCAAGTAGATCTAGGGAAGTAAATTTGTGGGCTACCTTGGATTTGCCAATGCTTAAGATAAAGAACAAAAGTTTGCAATATATTGGTGTGAGCAGTTATATCAGAAATGTGATATAAATTTCAGCATTTTGGTGGCCCCTTAGGCTAATTTTAACAGTAGCAAATTGTACTATTTATACCGTCTGTTGATACTTGCAAAGTTGGTATAGGTGCAGTGTTATCACATAAGGATAAGGTGAGTATCAAACGGCCAGTCAGTTAATTTTTTTTCAAGCCAATTTTATGTTGACAGAAAGACTCACTAGTGGAATGGAAACTGTGAGTTTAACATTAGCTCTACAATATTTTTAAATCTACATATCTAACAGCTATACAAATACTGTTGCCTATGTAGATCATAATCCTCTCACTTTTCTAGAAAGATTCTGTAACAAGAATTAGAGAACGTTGATTTGTTTAATGGAGTTTAATGCTAAAACCATATAATTTGATAAGCATTTATACTGCATGAAAAGGCAATATTGTAGTGGATACTTTATTAAGACCAAACATGGAAGAAAATGAATACTGTGATCAAATTAGACTTGAGTAGAAAATAGCTTTATGGAAAGTTCTTGTACAATTAATGTGAATATTGTTGCTGGTCAAAGTGAAATCTCTATAAATAGAACATAGCGATAAGAGGAAACGTAATATAACATTGAAGGCATCTCTTACAGTTATCTCTTTCATTTTTTTTCCAGTAGGTACATGTAATGAAGGCTCATGACATTATTGTCGTTATTATTGTTATTTGGAAACTTGGGTTCTAATGAGAAAATGACTACATGTGGCTTGAATTTTAATTTGGATTTCTATATTATGTGGATTCAAAAGGAAAATACTTACTTTCAGTTTTGAGTTCTGAGGGTGGTGGTGGGCTGTCTGTAATTGTTTACATGCATTTCAATGAAGCCTATTAAAGAAAACCTTGAGGTTAATAGTTCAGTGTTTTAGAAAAACCAGGGTAGAAGAGAGGATATAAAAAGTTGGGCTATTGCTTAGCAACAAGGTTTGCATATGACACTGGGAAACAAAGGCAGAAACAGATTCCTGTTAGAAGGAAAGAACAATCCAGAAGGTTAGTGAGTATACACGTTTCTTTCAGATAAAAGCAGATCATTAAGGGAGGAAAGAAATGCTTCAAGAGTAGCATTATAGTTTAAAAGTCTCCAGAATAGTCAGGGCAAGAGAAAAAAAATTCCCAAATGGTTTAATATAGGTAAGAGAGAGGCCCAGAAAGACAATATTGTGAAAGAGGAGTTCAAGGAAACCATGTTAAGAAATAAATGAGCCCTGTTAACAGTTGAAGGATTTCATGAAAACACATTAATTAAAGAAGCAAACATCAAGTAAATGCAGAGATTTATCACAAAGGAACAAATACAGCCATCCCAAATGAAGAAGTAACTTTTAAAGTAGAAACAGGGTGACATTTCACTGAGGTTTGAGTGCCTGTAAGGTTGTTATTGAGGATGAAAGTGTTGAATCTTTATTTGTACTAAGACTTCTTCAAAAGGTTTATATAGTGCGTAATGAACTTTGATATTTTTAAAGGCATGTTGGCTGCCTCTTGTGACTTTGATCATTCCAGTAGCAAAATAACGGCGTACCGAGTCAGGTTTTACTCTGGGATCTGCTAGTCAAGTATTACCATTAGCTGGGATCATAACAGTATTTAAACTTGCCAAGTGACAACTAGTGCCATGAAAAGTTGATGTGTCCTGTCTTCCCCTGTTTCCACTCTTTCATGATGAAATGTCACAATGGATGGAAGCTCCATATTTCTGGTAAACCCAGGCTTGGAAGATCTGCTAAGAAATGTGGAACAGTGTTGAATGAGGGAAAGTTCAATTGATTGGCAAACCGATGATGATTGCTGCTACACGAATCTCTGGGCTGCTGTGTAAAAACAAGAAGAATTCTCCTTGTTTCTTTTGCCAGCCACTTTTACATCTGTAAGTGTCTCTTAATCAGCTGGAACCCCTGCAGCATAACAGCCTCCCCATGTTAAAAGAACTCCATGAGCTGGTCCTTACCATGGGCTGTGCTCCATAGCAGATGTCTTCCTTACTTCAAGGGCAGCCAGATAAGAAGAAATTAGTGAAATTTGGATGGTTTCAGTGGACAGTTTCTCTTTACTTACACTCATCATTTTGAATACCTCACATTAAATCTCCCTTCTTCTCTGTTCTAAGATGACCTACCCCAGCTTCCCCGGCCTCCATGCATTGCAGTTTCCTAGACACTCTTACCTTCCCTTCTTTACACCTTTAGCCAGATCTCTATATCTTTTCAAGTGTGTGGTGCCTGAAATTGTCACCCACACTCCAACTGAGGCCCAACTAATGGTTTATAGAAGTTCAGCATCACTTACTTTGTTTTAAATTCCCTGTCTCTATTTCTGAGGCTCATTGGTGTGTAAACATTGGTGATGTAATGCTGGGTGATATTTTTATAATTGTTCTTGCCAGTTTCCTGTAACTTGCTGCCATGTTGGAGTTGAGTTCTTTCTGGAGGTTTATTAAAACCTGTTTATTTGGTTCTGCAATGCCAGGAGGATGGAGAATTCACTTCACCGTTGTATTGCAATCCCACTCCTCGCTGTTTCTGTCACAATGCAGTCATTTGAAGCACAGCATAGACTGGACCAATAAAGTTATTGGTTTGAGCTGAGGAATATTGCTCAAGTATTTTGTATTCATTCTTGCCATCACTGTCAAAGCCAAAATTTATCGCTCACGCCTTCACATTGTGGTTGGATCCAGGAGAGAGAGGTAGATACATATTGCTTCTGATGTAGGGTCAAATATTATCTTTTTATTCAAATGGTGTAAACACTAAATTATAAATAAGTTGTATCTTCACCTCTGCCACAAAGATGCTAGAGAGAAAGATCTCCTCGTAGTGATCTTGCATCGCTTCACAATGATTTAAACTTTGATTTGCGTATTCACAGTAGCCCTTCGCACAACATCCCTCTCAAAGTTTCTGATCACACACATTACATCTTATAATCTACATCTCCTTATGATGCACCCAGTTCCATTTGTGTGGGCAGGAGTCTAGCTTCTTTTAACACTGCAGTTATCCCCACACCACAATATTTACTCCTCCGAATGTCTTCAACTCTGACATTCGCTGTTTTGAACACACCAGACTTTCAGCTGTCAAATAGTATGACCACTTCAGCCTCGTTGAGCTGGAGTACATGTTCTAATCTCCTCTCCATTATAAACGACCCTCTTTCCCACCACCCCTTCCATCTTTACTTAATCAGCTCTTACCACTATGCTACTTGACAATGGCAAAGGTAGTCAATCCCTCCTCATTTCCCCTATCCCTGCCTGCTCCAATTGACAGAGTTGACGACAACATCCTCCCGTAAAGCCTCTCCAGTCATCTGGCTGCGTGGGTCTGCACTTGCCAGCTTCCATTCTTACCTATCAAACTGTCACCAGGATACCACTTACAATGATTTCTCCTCCTGCTCCTGGGCTGTAGCCCCTGAAGTTCCACCAAACATTTGTCCTTGGCCCCCTTCTATTTCCTGCCTACGTACTATTGCCCTCAGCAACATTGTCCAAAAGCATGGTGTTGGACCCCTTGCATCCACTGATAGCAGGCAGCTCTACTTTGTGACCAACTCTCTTGAATTCTCCACTGTTGCTAAATAATCAGACTTCTTCTTCAACATCCGGTACTGGATGACCTGTCTTCAGAGAGCTTCAGCCTATCTGTCTGCCCATGACCACTATGCACAAAGGCCTTCACCAACAAGCTGCTGGTGGGTTCCTCACTCTTACAGACCTTCCAGTCAGCATTGTACAGTATTAATATCACCCAGTGACCTGCGCTATTCCCCAGTGCTAGTCCATGAATCAGGGCACATTCTGACTGTAGCCTCTGTGAAGAGTTCCCCTTCTGTCTCAAGCTGATGTGGACAAAGAAAGCAGCTTTACTTGCTCTGGTGGATGAGCTGGCCCTGGTCCGATTCCACGAACCTTGCTGTGGCCTGGCTCATTCTGGCCCATCTTCACCTATGTGGGTGAGAGGAGGATCCATTCATTCACAAGTCTGAAAGGGTTAGCCACTCAGTCCTGGCTGCAGTGCTCCCTTGTTTGCACGTGGGCATTTGCTGCCTCTGGGAACTTGACAGATCTTCACACGTTTGAGACTTCAGCTGGAGCAACAGCTGCCATGCATGTGACTGCAAGGCTCAATATCTGCATGGATAGTGCAGATATTAATGCATGTGGTCACTGCCTTTGCTACCCCCTGTTGTGAGTCTAAGTGTTAAGCAGATTGCCAATTCTACATGTGCAACAGGCCATTGGTGATGTTTGCTGATGGTGGGTGTGTGCAAAAACCAAATGATGCAGTGTTTCTGGATGGTGCTGAAACCTGTGAGCTTTCAAGCATTGTTGGTCTGCCGCTTATCTGCTCCCTGAGCTGATGCAGCTAAACTATCCAAGTCCTTGAAACCAGAGATTCTTGGCTTCCCTTGGTAAGGGGTTTGTGGAGGTGGTGAAGGCCCATAGAATGGCCTCATGCCAAATATGGTGCATGGAATTTTGGTTGCAACCAAATCTCCACCCAATTCCAACACCTTCTGCCCCTCACTCTCCCCTAGTGGTGGCAGCGCTGCAAAGCTCCATCTGATCTGCAAGCTTCCGCATTCAATACTCTCATAATATCAACCCCAACTCTAGTCTGTTATCATTCACTGACCTTCTTAATGCACTTCTGTTTGTCCTGTCTCCCAACACTGATGTACTTGTCTCTCTGACAGTGTCAATGGGCATCACAGTGATGCTGCTCCAGCTTGGTGAAGTAGCCATTCAGCTATCTTAATTTCTTTATTCAATTATAGATTCTTGGCATCACTGGCTGGCCTGCATTAATTGGCAATCCCTAGTCACCCTTAAAAAGATGCTGGGGAGCTGCCTTTTTGAACTGCTGCAGTCCACTTGGTGTGGAGACACCCACAATGCTGTTAGGGAGGGAGTTCAGAAATTTAACCCAATGACAAAGAAGGAACAATGATATATTTCCAAGTCATGATGGTGAATAACTTGGAATGGAACTTAAAGCTGCTGGTGTTCCCATCTAACAGCTGCCCTTATCCTTCATGGAAGTGGTCATGAGTTAAGAAGGTGCTGTCTAAGGAATCTTTGATGAATTTCTCATCTTGTAGATAGTCCATGCTGCTGCTCCTAATCTAACTCTGTATCCTTTCACAGACTGTACTGTAGGTGGTGGAGGGCATTGATGCTTGTAGATGCAATGCCAGTCAAGTGGGCTGCTTTGACCTGGATGGTGTCAAGCTTCTTGAGTGTTGTTGGAGTTCCACCCATCCAGGAGAGTGGGGAGTTTTCCATCACACTCCTGACTAGTGCCTTGTCGATAGAGGGTAAGTTTTGGGGAGGCAGGGGGTAAGTTATTCACCACAAGATTCCTGGCCTTTGACCTGCTCTTTTAGTCACAACAATTATACGACTAGTCCGGATTAGTTTCTGGTCAATGGCAAGTCCCAGGATGTTGATAGGAATCTCTTAATGCTTATGGCAGCATTCACCCCGACTGAACATGGCCAAGCAATCTTGGACGAGGATATATATGAGGATATTGTCCCTGCTTCAATAACTAACTCACAGCCTTACAATTCTCTATGTAATAAAAAGACACTCTGTTCTCAGCCTTTGCCATTAATCTTGTCTCTGGCCAATCACTGCTAATGTGTAAGTATAATAGTTCTACTTTGTTTGTGCCATTGACTGCAGTTCTAAATGAACCATGTGTCAAAATAGTCAGATGCATCTGCATCACAGAGTGCTAATGGTTACAATTGGTTTAAGGTTAATGAACCTTTCTCCTTTTCAATTAAACAGTAGCACATAAATACAGCCTTGAGATTGCAGCATTAGTCAATTTTATTTCTTATTTTCCACTATCACCCAATGACAATTTACTACTTATTTTCAAGTTACAATAACACAGCCATCTTCTCCAGACAATTGAGAGTATTTCATCCATTGATAATGTTCAGTCACTGTTGTGAGACAGATAAACGCATCAGCCTCAAATTAGGAACAGACAGATTTCACAAAGATCAGTCATCTGTTCTCCAGTTTCGATATTATTTTGGGTTCCTTCTCACTGTATGTCATGATGGAAGTATCCACAAACTGACCACTTCACTCATCTTCGCAAATCTGTCCAGTTACATTCTGTCCTGCCTAGGTGAATAGTTGAACCAATCATATTTGTGAGCATGTAAATTGTGCCAGGCATAACAATTCCTATTGAAATGTGACTGTATGTCAGCTTGACCCAAGAGATAGTAAAGGGGGCGGGGCAGCTTAAACAGGCAGGGACAGAGAGAACTAGTTTGGACAAGGGAGTAGTGAAAAGAGAGAACTGGGCAAGAGGTGGGTAAGTGTGCCAGTTTATTGGCACCATGCTTAATATACCCGTACAAATAAAAAGGGTGTGAGTGGGTGTGTGTGATGGGCACTGACACAGTCACCATCTGATTTTCAATCACATACACCTACTGTCCTCCCTCATCCAACTCCCCACCCTCTCTCACACACTGTACCCCATCCAATTCCCCAGCCCCCTCACACTCTGACTCTCTCTCAGGCACACCCATTTAAACGGTACCATAACCAACTGGCTGCTCTCTCCCATCTGCTGTAACTTATGTTTGACACACACTCATTGACAGACTAACTCTCTCTCTTATCTACGTTTACTGACATACACACACTCACTTACTCATTGACACACACACACTTGCTCACTCACTGACGCACTTTCCCTCTCCCCTTCCCTCCTGCACCCTCTGCCTCTCCTCGCCCACTCCCTCACGCGCTCTCATTCACATGCATACACTCTCTCTCTATCACACGCATGGACATTATACAATCACACACATGCACATACAGACACGCGCTCCCATGTGTGCACACACACAATACTACTACATTCCATCCCAACCCTTCTCTCTCTCTCTGTCTTTCTCTCTGTCTCTCTCTCTCTCTCTCATACACTCACACTCACACTCACGCACTCACACTCACACACACACAAACTCTGTGCACCACCTAACACGTACACCCTGTTCTCCATCCAGTTGCACCTCCTCTGTAGACACTACCTCATTCAACTCCCAGATCCTGACTCACATACTGTACTCCATGTTAATTCCACTTCCTCTCACACACAATACCTGACCCAACTCCCCACCCATAATGGCCTCATAGACAACAGGCTGCCCGACCCCCGATGGACTGTTCCCAGCAGCAGTAGGCATCGGATAGCAAACTAAAGGGGCTGAATGATGTCACTGTCATTACTGGAGGCGAGGGAATCTCTGGGTCTGCAGCACTCCTTGCTGACTAGAACAGTCATTCCGTCTGTTCTAGTCTCCCTTTTACAAATGTGAGACAGTTTCACATTCCACCTTTTGAATTCCCCTCTTTGGTCACACACCCGAATAGGAGCAGAGCTGCAGCAGCCGGCCAATCAGCATTCGCTTTTGGGTGCTCGTTCTCAGCTGACTCTCGAGTGGCACCGAGGGGAATCATGGAGATGTCGAGGAAGCAATATCGGGAGTTCACCAACAAGGAGACTCGAGGTATTGTGAGCGTGAAGCAAGATCAGCAATGATGCTCTCTCGCACCTTACACACTGGGCCTTGGGAATAGTGTAAGAGAGCAAAGGGTAAGGGCACGGTTGGCATTGTGCTGTGTCGGAACCAGAGACAGTCTGTCGGGGAATAAGTGTTTTGTGAGGGAGATTCACTGGCAGCAGTAGAGAGGACTGGTGTAAACTGAGCACCTACCTGTATCTTGTAAAGAAATAGAAGGAGGCGATTAAACTTTGTGGAGCAGGTATCACGTCGCACCAAGCTTTGGAACCCCTGAAAGTGCTCCCGTTCTGTCACTGACTCTGAGTCTGTGTTTGTTTTGAAAGCAGTGCAGGTGTTCCTGGAAGCTGGAAGGAAGGTCGAGTTTATTCTTGCTACCTGCCTGACAAGGGCACAAAGTCATGTTTCAAGGCTTGGAACATTTTGAAGGGATTGTTTAACTGCTCTGTTGCCTCTGTTCCAGCAATGCGAAGCAACAATATGTTTTAAAACAGCAGGGCTAATTGAGGAGTTAGGATTTCACTGCCCGTGTGGCTAAAATAAATCACTAACTCTCGACAGCTTGCACAGTTGATGTAACCCAAAGGCCCAGAAGGGTTTGCTCGGAAGGTGGTACAATTTGGAAGAGGGCAACACATGACACTCTTTTTAAATCTTTCAGAAAGTTGTGTAATTATTACCTGCCTCCCCCTGCTCGGTATTTTACCTGTATTCTGGCACCCATGCTCTCCTGATGCTTGGTTGTTCAGGTGCTCCCCAGACAGGGCCTCTCTCTCACTTTGTAATTTCTCTTTATCCTGTTGGAGGGTGACCAGCTTTCTCCCTTCACCTGACGTGGGCGAGACCGAGAGCCGAGAGGAGCAGGAAATCAGATCTGGCACCTTCTGCGGTTGGCGTGACCTAATTTTCTAATGATTGCAGTAATCCATCTGTGGCGTTGGATGTGTAACAGTGTCTGCTTTGTTTCCTAAACACTCTGCACCCTCCATGATAAGCATTAATTGAGGCATCAGTCTCCATGATTTACTTCTTGTATTGCTCCCACAGACAATTTGTGGCCACTGCTCCATTCCTTTGTGAAAACATTTTTATTTAAGCCACTCACCCCGCACCACCCCCCACCCACCCCCCCCGCCCCCCCAAGGAATTCATCCACAGAAAGTGGGCACAGGGCTGTCACTTACTGTCCATCCCTAATTGCCCCTTGGAAGGAGGTGAGGCAGCCTCTTGAAAGGCTGTAGCACATGTAGGGTTCAGCAGGGAGAAATTTAATCCAGCGACGGTAAAGGAACAAACAAAAATCCATTCACACTGTGTGCATGACTTTGAGTGGCAGTCCACTGCGTTGAGGTAGCACAGTTTGAGAGTTTGGGCATTGCTGATACAGTAACCTTGGCGAATTGCTACAGTGCGTTTTGTAGATGGCGTGCCCTGCAATCACAGTACACTGCTGGAGGAGGAGGGTGAACGTTGAGGAAGCCTGTACGTTAAAGTCCTTATTATTTACAACTCTGACCATTAATGCTTTTGACTTGCAGTTGTTATTCTCGTACCCCTCTTTAACTTTCTGAAGCTCAGGGCTCCCCGAATGCAAAGCCACTTACAAATGGCAGACCTTCACCCCCACAGTTAACAAAATGAACTGAATCTACGACAGCTTTCTAAGTTATGAAGGGGTGAGCTAATCCCTGGCCGTCGGCCCAGACCTTCACAGATGAATTCATTGCAACAATGAGGCTGAGGCCACCCGGTGAAGTCCTGGTTGACCTGCCACAGAGGGCTGTTTGATTCATCGTCCAGCAGCGAATAGCATTGCAAGTTGTTGTTGCTGTTTCTCAAGATTGAGGCGCTCTGCACAAAAAATGAGACTTGCATTTCCATAGCACCTTTACCAATGTCAGGAGGTTCCAAAACACCTCATAGTCAATCAAGTATGTTGAAGTTCAGTCATTGAAGGGTTCTGGACTTGAACAATCAGGTCAGGCTCTGCAACATCTGTTTTTCACAGTTCACCTTCTCCTTTCTTTCAAAAGTTGCTTCCTATGCGCATGCACACTTTCGATATAAAGTGTGCTGCTGCCATCTTGGTAGAGTAGTTAGCATGTATACACTTAATGACCATTAGCAGCATATAGATGAGCTGAATGACGATACCTGTCAGTGTGTGATGCTAATGTTGCCATTTTAGAAAACTACACCCCTCTGAATACCCTCTGTTAGCCTCAAACAGCTGTAAATCTGGCCCTCCTCTCCCACCAGGACCTCTCAATGGACTTGTGATCTACTTGAACGGTCACTGCTAACTTATTTTTCTGGCTGTTGCTGAATTTTAACGTACTTTCAGTGTTTTCTATATTTGCTAACATTTGTATAGTGTACTTGGAATTATCTGGTAGGTGCTGAATATTAAAAATACTACTTGGTACTACACCAGGCATCGTAGAACACCTGCTGGTTAATGTAGTTCTTAGAGACTTCTGTTTCATTGAATAGAGAGACCGAAGGGTGGAGGTACACAGTTCCTTGAAAGTGGCATCACAGGAACACAGGAAGGAGGTATTTGGCATGCTTGCATTCATTTGTCAGAGCATTGAGTACAGGAGTTGGTACATCATCATACGGCTCCACGAGATATTGTAAGGCCACATTTGGCGTACTACGTCTAATTCTGGTCGCTGTGCTACTGGAAACTGCAAAAAAGATTTACCAGGAAGTTGCCAGGACTGCATGATTTGAGCTAAAGGGAGTGCTTTTTCCCTTGGAGCATCGGAGGCTGAGGGGTGACCTCATAGAAGTTTATAAAATCATGAGGGACAGAGATAAGGTGAATAGTCAAGGTCTCCCCAAAGTAGGGGAGTCCAAAACTAGAGGGCGTAGGTTTAAGGTAAGAGGGGGAAAGATTTGAAAGGGACCTGAGGGGCAACTTTTTCACATGGACGGTGGTGTGTATGTGGGATGAGCTGCCAGAGGAAGCGGTAGAGGTACAAATGCAAAATTTAAAAGACACCTGGATGGGATAGGAAAGGTTTAGAGGAATATAGCCAAATGCAGGCAAATGGGACTAGTTTAGTTTAGGAAACCTGGTTGGTGTTGATGAATTGAGCCAAAGGGTCTGTTTCTGTGCTGTATGACTCTAAGACTCCAAGTTGGATTTGGCTTTTCCATTTTTTTGGATAAGGTGCAGAGACTAATATCCCACCCCCATTGCCGAAATAACTTGGCCTGTTGTATGCCAATCAGGCTCATTAAGTGCTGACAGGCAAGCAGAGTGAGTTCTTTGCCCTATCACAGACCTCGACACCGGCAACCCAGGTCACCAGAATCTCCTGGCCAATCAGAGGCTGAAAACTGCTCGATCCTAAAGCTCACCAGTCAAGGCCTATTACTTAGGTTTCATGTTGTGAGAAAGTAAGTCATTTTTACTTTTCTAATCCAGGATAGGAGGGTGACAGGAAGAGGTCGGGAGGCCAGAGCAGACAGATGGCTTTGAAAGACCATCCTCCCTGTCCCCAGATTGGGGCAATTGGAGGTCCTCATTAACTAACTCACACGAACGTCTCTGTGGTTTCCCATGCTGGACAATAACCTCTTTTCTTGATTGCTGAGGAGGCAGGTGATTGGAGAAGTGGTGAGTTGAGACAGTTCAATGGCCATTAATTGATCTCTTAAAGGCTTTAATCACTGGTGAGTTAAGAAGGTCATCCATTGGTTTTCTCACTCAGTACTCAATCTCTGACGGGTTGAGAAGGACGTGAGATTTTTTTTCTTCCCAGAGCTACCTCACATCAAGAGACATCTTCATCTCATTTCCATTTCCCAGAGGCAGGCAGGAAGGATGGCTGTTTAGATTACAGGCTGCTCCCTGGTGAAGGGACATTTTGACTGCACACATTCAATAGTCTTGAATATTGATTTCTCCTGCCTAGAAGTTACCAAGCCACTAGAATTTGACTGCACTGTATTGAATCAGCAGTGCTGCAGATCTGTTTGGTAACAATGGGATTACAGACGTACCTTCCTTTGAACAGGAGAGGAAGCTTATGATTCTATGTCTTTCTCTCCTTAACTTCTATCCCCAACCTTCCCAAAGTGGGTTTTAGATTTAAAACTGGATTTGAAGTGCAGCAAAAGAAGAAAAGTGTGTTCTAATTTTCAGCATGTGCAAAGCCAGTGGAATGGTTTGAGTACTTTAATTTTATCAAAAAGCCTCGTGATCTCAATCACTTTCTTGAACTGAGGAAGAGGTCCACTTTCTCATCGTGCAACTGATGTGTGACCACAGTGGGTGTATCGTGAGGGCGACTAGATTCATAAGTCATAGAGACGTACAACACAGACACAGACCTATTGGTCCAACGCATCCATGCCGGCCTGATATCCTAAATTAATCTAGCTCCTTTTGCCAGTATTTAGTCCATATCCCTCTAAACCCTTTCTATTCATATCTCCAGCCAGATGACTTTTAAATGGTGTAATTGTACCAGCCTCCACCACTTCCTCTGGAGCTCATTACATACACACACCACCTTCAGCATGAAAAAATTGCCCCTCAAATCCTTTTAAATCTTTCCCCCTCTCACCTTAAACCTGTGCCCTCTAGTTTTGGACTCCACTATCCTGGGGAAAAGACCTTGACTATTCACCCTATCCATGCCCCTCATGATTTTATAAACTTCTATAAGGTCACCCCTCAGCCTCCGACGCTCCAGGGAAAATAGCCCCAACCTAGTCAACTTCTCCCAGTAGCTCAAACCCTCTAACCCCGGCAACATGCTTGTAAATTTTTTCTGAACCCTTTCAAGTTTCACGACATCCTTCCCGTAGCAGGGAGACCAGGACTAAATACGGTATTCCAAAAGTGGCCTAACCAATGTCCTGTACAGCTGCAACATGACTAGCTTATTGGAATCCCCTCACTCAGCAGATATGCTGTATGCTGGCTAGATCTCACACACGGGAATGAAATAGCTCCTTGGGTCACTGACTCAGGACCTGGCACACAACTCTGCTCCAGAACACAGGCCACCAATGAGAGTCATGCTGCCCCATGCAATTTAGTCGTGTTAAGTCCCTGGGTTTGTCACCTTTCATTGCGTGCTGCACAATGTAAACCGTTATGAAAGAATTTGGGTAAGGTGGGGCCCTAGCTGTAGTGTCTATGGATTGGCAATCCACATCCCCAGACTGATGCTGTAAGATCGTGGGTTTGAATCCCACCCTTGCCACGTAAAAATAAAACCGATCATGGTCCTATGGCGACCATTGTGGTAAAAACCCATGCTGTATCAGAATAAACTTAATGAATAGCTGTAGCTGAAGAGGAAGTGGTGCAGAAGAAAAGGCTAAAATATAGACTTGGCTTTTCTGCCCAGGCTCTAAGTGACTAATTATTGTGTGAACATTAAAACGGTGCTCCGATTCAACAGTAATCCCGCACTTTACCTCTGCAGCCTCTCACTCACCATAGATTGAGGGATGAAGACAAAGTGGGGTAGGAGATGAAGAATCCTAATGTGCAGATATCCCCACCATCAATCTCTGGTGCAGCTACACCCTCAGTAATACCTTGTTGTACAAGGGTCAGCCAGTGTGCTTCTCTCTGACATCCTCCCCTTACAAAAATGAAAGGTGTGTTGACACAATGTGTCTGGATAATGTGGCAGTCCATGACTGAATAGCCAATATTTACAACCTGAGTTGTGGGCGTAAGCCTGTAAGGTTGAGAGAAATAGTATGATATGAAGGTTTAAGTATTGTTTGTTGGATCAAAATCATAAGGTGAATGTTAGGGAGTGTGGTAAACTAGTAGATGAGGCTTGTGGTACAGTTCTGGATGTGACATTGGAAGATTAAAGTTCTTGGTAATATGTTGCATTTGGCCGTGTGTTAGGTCTCAGTCAGTGTGTCAGTGTAGCTTTAAAAGACACGCTTGTGATTTCATCACGATATCATAGCAGATGGCTTGAGGACCTAAAGGTCTCCAGCCCCTTCTTAACTGGGGCCATTTGAAGCAAAACATGGTGAAAGTGTGATACTATTTGTAACTGAATAGCCTAATACTAGCCCAGAACAGGAGCTGAAATTAGCCTCTGTCAAATCTTTCAATATCATGTTACCCAGGCCTTGTTCTTTTGCTACGGAAGCTAGGCATTACTCAAAAATGTGATAACGACAGTTCAGAGGAACTATGTTCCTGTTAGAGTGAAAAGCAAGGTTGGTAAGATGAGGAAATAATGATTGAATAAAGATATTGAGGCTCTAGTCAAGAATAAAAATGAATCAATAATTAGATGTAGACAACTGGGACCAATTGAATCTCTTGAAGAATATAAAGAGTGTAGGGACATGCTTAAGAAGGAAATCAGGAGGGCAAAGAGGAGATAGATAGCCTAGGCAGATAGGTTGAAGATAATCCAAAACCATTCTATGAATACATTGAGAGCAAGAGAACAACCAGAGAGAGAGTAGGACCCCGTAGAGATAAAAAAAATCACCTTCTTGTTAAACTTCAGGAGATGAGAGAGATATTTAATGAATATTTCATGTCAATTTTCACTGTTGAGAAAGAAACAGAGGCTCGAGAACTCAGGGCAATTAATAATGATGTTTTGAAAACAGTTCACATTACAGAAGAGGAAGTGCTCCAGATCTTAGGAAACATAAAGGTGGGTACATCTCCAGGACCTGATCTAGTGTATCCTAGGTCATTGTCGGAAGTTAGGGAGGAAATTGCAGAGCCTCTTGCAGAAATATTTGTATCATCTATAACTACGGGTGAGGTGCCGAAGGACTGGAGGGTGGCTAATGTTGTGCCACTGTTTAAGAAATGTGTAAGGAGAAGCCTGGAAACTACAGACGTGTGCGTCAGTGGTGAGTACGTTGTTGGAGGTGATTCTGAAAGACAGGATTTATATGTATTTGGAGGGGCAAGGAATGATTAGGGATAGTCAGCATGGTTTTGTGTGAGGAAAACACAAACTTGATTGTGTTTTTTTTAATGAAGTAACCAAAAAGATTATTGAAGGTGGAGTGGTGGGCATTGTTTACTTAGACTTTAGTCAGCCTTTGACGAATTTCTGCATGGTAGGCCAATTAGTAAAGTTAGATCACATGGGATTCAGGGTGAGCTTGCCAACTGGATTCAAAATTGGCTTGATGGTCAGAGAGGAGGCTGGTGATAGTGAATTGTTTTTCAGACTGGAGGCCTGTGACCAGTGGTGTTCCACAGGGATCGGTACTGAGCCCACTTTTGTTTGTCATTTACATAAATGATATATGGATGAGAATTTAGGAGGCATTGCTAATAAGTTGCAGATGACACCAAAATTGGTGGTGTGGCAGACAGTGAAGGTGGTTATCTCAGATTAGGAAGAGATTGTGATCAATTGGGCTGAGGAGTGGCAGATGGTGTTTAATTGCGATAAATGCAAGGTATTGCATTTGGTACAATAAGGGCAGGATTTATACAATTAATGGTAGGACCCTGGGTAGTGTTGTAGAACAGAGACCTAGGGGAAAAAGTACATAATTCTTTGAAGTTTACATCACAGGTAGACAGGGTGGTTAAGGTATTCAGCACGCTTGCCTTCATTGCTCAGACCTTTGAGTATAGGAGTTGGGACTTCATGTTAAGGTTGTACAGGATGTTGGTGAGGCCTCTTCTGGAGTACTGTATGCAGTTCTGGTCATCCTGTTACAGGAAATATATTATTAAATTAGCAAGGGTTCAGAAAAGAGTTCCTAGGATGTTGCGGGAATGAAGAGTTTGAGATATAAAAATAGACTGGAAAAGCTGGGACTTTTTTGACTGGAGCATAGGAGGTTGAGGGGTGGCTTTAAAGAGGTTTATAAAATCATGAGGGGTATAGATAAGGTGAATGGCAGGTGTCTTCTCCCTAAGGTGGGCGATTTCAAAATTAGGGGGCATATTTTTAAGGTGAAAGGAGAAAGATTTAGAAAAGGACATGAGGGGCAACTTTTTTACACAGAGGGTGGTTCCTGTTTGGAATGAACTTCCTGAGAAAGTGGTGGATGAAGTTACATTTGGATAAGGTCATGAATAAGAAAAGTTTGGAGGGATATAGGTCGGGAGCAGGCAGGTGCGACTAGTTTAGTTTGGGATTATAGTCGGCAAGGACTGGTTCGACTGAAGGGTCTGTTTCGGGTACAGATACCCTGCTGGGAGTAAAGTCAATACCATGGTGGCAGTTTGCTGGCCTTGCCCCTTTGGCTTGTTGGATCAGTAATAGATCTTTTTTAAAAAAATAGACAAGAAAAAGTTCTTGAGGGAACAATCTCTTACGTTCCGTTTACAAAGTGTTTGAACTTATGACGCCCAATTTAGCAATTATGTGGCTTGAGAAAGCTGATCTGTTTCTCGCATTTTGGGATTAACTAATGACCAGCTCTGTTTTGGGATGATGATGGGGTTGTGTCTTGTGGAAGAATGACCCCAAATGGGTGAAAGGGTCTTGTTCACGTGGGCTTCTGTTCCACATGCGAAGTCTTCAAAATGTGACCCCTTTCGAAATTCATATCTGAGCATTTAAATGGAACTAAATGTGACAGTTTAAGATGGATTACTGCTGAAGTGAGAGAGTCAGATAACGTTGAGAGATAGTAAGACCTGCTGATGCTGGAGCCAGAGATAACACAGTGTGGAGCTGGAGGAACACAGCAGGCCAGGCAGCATCAGAGGAGCAGGAAAG
>NC_063349.1:5712582-5790574 GCF_021869965.1 Rhincodon typus
AGTTCTGAGGAAGGGTCACCGGACCCGAAACGCTAACTCTGTTTTCTCCTTCACAGATGCTGCCAGACGTGATGAGCTTTTCCAGCAACTTTGTTTTTGTTCCTTATTTACAGCATCTGCAGTTCTTTTGGTTCCCACTAAACCAGGATTTTTAGTCTTCGTTTTTCAGTATCAGTTGCTGCTGGGGTATTAAAGCTGGGTTTGGAAGCTACAGTATGTCTTTCCCTGCTACTCTCTCTCTCTGAGTTTTTTCTTGATGTTTTTCTTCCTGGACTGGAGAAATGTCTGTGAGACAATCTATTTCACTGAATTTACCTTTTACCGAGGGTGTGTTTGTGGAGTGTTACTATATTGGAACTGTTACTGTTTAGTAGTTAAATAACCTATGATTCTGTTAAGTTTTCCACTAGAGTTAAGATATTCCAATTTATTCTTTCTTTTAAAAACCAAAAGAACTGCGGATGCTGTAAATCAGGAACAAAAACAAAGCTACTGGAAAAGCTCAGCAGGTTTGGCAGCATCTGTTACCACATAGCCTGCCATTACCTACCCCCTGTTGTTAGTCACTAACAGTCCCCATTAACAACTATTAACCCTCCCAGCCTGATCGTTAGCAACTCCTTTGTCTGTCCAACTGTCTTTCTCTCGCTTTGGTCTCTCGCCTATGATTTACTCCCTACCCCACCCACCTCCCTATTTTCTGCATATAAACTGACGTTTTCCCAGCCACCATCAGTTCTGAGGAAGGGTCACCGGACCATTAACCCTGATTTCTCTTTCACAGATGCTGCCAGACCTGCTGAGCTTTTCTGGCAACTTTGTTTTTATTCTTTCTTTTGTTGCCTTTTAACTGTAGTGTAAGAGTAAAGCGTATTTTGCTTCAAGATTGGCAGTTTGACCAATCAAATTGCACCTGGAATGCAACGTCTGGAACTTGCCTTTAAAATGAGTAATTAGGGCCCAGGCTATCTCCTTAAGATATCTTTAAGGTGTTTGGTTTGGTCCATAACGATATGGGGTTGAAGATGTAACTTTGTAACTGATACACATATGTACAATTAGAAAAGTGTTTCCTCAACTGCAGACAGCCAATCAGGAAGATGTGAACTCACCCTGAGTACAAACCATCAGTCCCAGAGGTCCACGACACCCCAACAACAGAAATGGGAGAACAACTGGTACCACAGCTGGTGATGATGGGCATCCACATGATGCCACGCACCATTAAGAATCCGATGTAACTGTGTGCAGTGCAAGTGCAGGGATTGCTGAGAATCATGAACTGCTAATGCACGATATCAATTGCAAACACCATGGCTCACTTGGCTAACTCAAAATATACATAGCAATTCTTGCAAATACTTGTTTGTTTTTTTTGTATGAAAGGAGTATATTTGAGACAAACATGCGTGATTGCGCGAACCTGTATGCTGGCTTGCAACCAGTTTCAATAAAGCGACAGCGCAGGCCAGACTTGAAAATGAGAAAAATGGAAAAAAAGAAGTCAGGTCTGAGCGCTCATAACACTGTCACTGAGCCGCTGACTATTCTGTCACCGTGGGAACATCACTCCATTCTCAATATTCTAGCTTCTGCTCACAAGGGCTGATTGGTAAAGGGCTGGAACTCTTCATCTTCTAACCCTGAAGATGTGAACCTAACTCTGAGCACAACAGTATAGGACAACAGGTGATATTATGAGGAGATGTCCAACTTTCCAAATATGATTGATTGAGTCTTGATTTTATTGTTTCCTTGGTTGTTTCTTTAGGTGGCCGAAGCCATGGAGATCATGCTTTTGGCAGTCATTTCCCCAGTCATTCATTGTGAATGGCGCCTGGAAGAATGGCAGGTTGCCATGGTTACAACTGTAAGTTAATTCCTTTGTTCATTCCAGCTCTGTTTAGTGTATTATATTTCAGTGCTGGAGCACCTTAACTCAGCTCCTGTGGGTCAAGAACAGCCTTGTACTACACTGGATTTATTGTTCAGAAAACAAATTCAATCCAAGTCTCAGCTATGTAAAGTGGGAATCAGTGTAGTTAGCTTCTAGCTCCAATTACTGAGAATAATTTAAATTTTTTATTGTCTTCAGGCTTTTAAAACTGAAGCTTGGAGCTGTTTGGCAGCTCTTTTCTGATTCACTCATTCTCTCTCCTGTTGTGGGACTTTTGCTCTTTGGTTTTCCGATAAAGTGATTTTTCACTCGGGATATTATTTTTGAACTGCCTCCAAGGTGTGGGCTTGGGCCCCCCAGCAGGGTATCTATACCTAATGCAGCAATGCTTACGTTACCTCCTGCAAGGTAAAAACAAAACATTGTCCATGCAATATTGAAAGATTCAATGGACATTTATTCCAGCTCTTGCTAAATATAAAGACAGCAAACTTCTTATTAACTGGCACCTATGGGACCAGGAGTGTACTGGCTGATCAAATATTCTGGTTGATCAAGAGGTCCACGTAATCAAGTTAAAAACAGGGCAGGCAATGGCCTAGTGGTATTATTACTGGACTGTTAATCCAGAGACCCAGATAACATTCTCGGGACCCTGGTTCAAATCCTGCCTCAGCAGATGGTGGAATTTAAATTCAATAAAATATCTGGAATTAACACCATGAATCCATTGTCAATTGTTGGTAAAAACCCATCTGGTTCATCAATGTCCTTTAGGGAAGGAAACTGCCATCCTTACCTGGTCTGGCCTACATGTGACTCCCAACCCACAGCAATGTGGTTGACTCTTAACTGCCATCTGGGCAATTAGGGATGGGCAATAAATGCTGCCTAGCCAGCAATGCCCTCATCCCATGAATGAATTAAAGTAATAGAAATGTAATACAGGGGTATATGCATCACTATTACACTTTATTTATGGCCTAAAAAACTTAAATAATGATGCAACCTTGCCTTAAATAAAACTTAACAGCAGAGACCCTTCTCAGTCGCACCTTCAATTCTGACATCGTGGAAATTGCATAGTAAATGCCTGGTATTTGAGTTACGTTATTTTTGCCGATTTATCAAGTGTGCCAGTTCAATAAGGTACCAGTTAAAACAAAGTTTGCTGTATTACAGTCACAGGCACTCCAGTGTCTGGGCTAAATGAAGTTATTTGGTCGCAAAGAGTAACATTTAATGAACACTTTCACAAATGTGATGTATTTCAAGTGGTCCTGTTTAAGATGAACCCTGAGATCTTTATAACTTTGGGTTATATGCTTGACAATGATGCCATCACAAGCATGTTTTTTAGAGGTATACTACATACTAAGTTGTGAGACGTCATAAATCAATTGTTCATGCTTTATCTTAAATTCAAAAACAAAGTTCTTACATTTATATTTCAGTTTTCACAACCTCAAGATGTCCCAAAGTTCTGAGTTATGTGGAATCTAGCAACTGCTTTTGGAAGTTCATATAAACTACATTTATAGACATGCTCCTGATAAAATGTGCACTCATAAAAGTCAATTAAGTTGAATGGCCAATTGGCCAATGCTTTATAAATCCATGTTTCTGTGATGAGGTTTTCAATTATTCTGCTCTGATTTATAGATTTCCACTCAGCATATGCTTGACACTATCAGGTATATAAATCTAATTTTTCTGCCTGTCTATCTCTAAGTCTCTCTGTCTCTTAAATAATTTCCAGTCTCAAGTTACATTTTTTGAATTGTGATAGCTTTAGAAGGTTATGGCCTTATTTTTAACAAGCATTATTTAAACTCCAGGATTAAAATCCATCTGGTTCTGGAGACTTGTCAATCTTCAATTGGTTGAGTCATAGAGTAATACAGCATGGAAACAGGCCCTTTGGCCCAAACTGGTCCATGCTGACAATGGTGCCCACACAGCTAGTTCCAGTTGCCTGCATTTGGTCCATATCCCTCTCAATCCTTCCCATCCATGTACCTATCCAAATGTTTTTAAAATGTTGCTATTGTACCTGCCTCAACTACTTTCTCTGGCAGCCCCTTCCATATACCCACCACTCTCTGTGTGAAGAAGTTGCCCCTCAGGTCCTTCTTAAATCTTTCCCCTCTCACCTTAAACCTATGCCCTCTAGTTTTCAATTCTCCATCCCTGGGAAAAAGACTGTATGCATAGTCTTGATTTTATATGCCTCAATAAAGTCGCCCCTCAATTTCCTACGTTCCAAGGAATAAAGTCCTATCCTGGCCAACCTCCCCCTTTAACTCAGAACTACTAGTCCTGGCAACATCCTCGTGAATCTTCTTTGCACACTTTCCAGTTGATATTGATTCAGTTAGCTCTGACTTTGATTCATGATTAATTTGTTTGAAACATGTAATATATTATCCTTTTTCCTCTACTGTTAAGGTGGATACAAAAAAAAACTCAACAAGTCTGCCATTTCTTCATTATTTTATGCAATAGTTCTTGTATCTGTTTTTAAATGGCCCATATTACCCCTTTGCTTCTAAAATATTTGTAATATTCTGTTTATCTTTATATCCCTCACGTATGTTTGTTTTCACATGTCAGTGGTATCATAATAGCCTAGTGGTATTGTCACTAATTAGTAATCCTGAGACTGACAATGTTCTGGAAACCGGGATTTATCCCACCACAGCACATGGTGAAACTTGAATTCAACGAAGCGGAATTAAAAGTCTCATAAAACCATTTCATGAAAACTCAACTGGTTCATTAAAGTGTCTTACGCAAAGGAAATCTGATGCCCTCACCTGGTCTGGCCTGCATGTGACTCTAGGCCCAAACTAACATGGTTAGCTCTTAACTTCCCACTAAAATGGTGCAGCAAGCCTCAGAAAAGCAATGAAATAATGCAACCGACAATGTCAAACTCATTCTGGTTGACCCCTCAGTGTTATATTTACTAACGTTTGGGAGCTAGTGCCAAAATTGGAAGATGGATGAAACAACCAACAATCCTGAAATAGTCACACCTCATGGAATCCTACCACACCATGTCTCAGAAAACACCATCAATACTGTTTCTGGATATGTCCTGTCCCACCAGTGACAGAGTTAATGGCAAGGTAATATAAATTTGTTAGGGAGTTGCACTGGGAGCCTTCAATATTCGCTCTGGAGCCCAAGAAGTCTCATGGTTTCGGTTTAAGCAAGGAAATAGCCAAACCATTACAATTCACTGTCCTGCTTTGGCTCATGAATCAGTACTCCTCTATTTCAAACATCACTTAGAGGAAGGATCTGAAAATGGAAAGGGTGCAGAATGCACTGTGGGTAGAGCCTTCGATGCCCTTCAGTAAGAGTGGCTTTGCAGCAGTACCACTGAATGAGCTTGTTGGGTCCTAAAGGACGTAGCTGCTATACTGGGTCTGTGGCAAGGTATAAGGGAACCACCAAGAAGGACAAACACACTTGGCTTCATCCTTACCAATCTGCTGGCGGCATCTGTCAATGACAGTATTGGTACGAGTGACCACTGCACAGTTGTTGTTGAGATGCCTTCACATTGAGAATATCTTCCATAATGTTATGTGGTATTGCTGCACCTGCCTCACAATGTGTTTTAACCCTTCTATCCAGCAAAGAAACTGTGAGTCGACTGTTAATAGTAATAAGAAATGATCTTTATCCACTTCAACACAATTAATGCCATAATTACAAAATAGGCTACAAACTAACAATGAACACTATAAACCTAATTAACTACCTTACACTTTAACTGAACTTTGAATGATCAAATACCACCACACTTGATCTTGGCTTTGAGCCATGTGGCAATGATCGTCTGGTCTTCTTCTATTGGTGGCCCCAGGGTTGTCTCCTCTTCATGGTGTTGGTCTCGAGTTGCCGCTCCTGAGGGTGGTGTTGTGGCGGTTCTTATATCTGGAAGCTTTCGCACCCTGTTGCGAGGATCTTCAATTCCTACTAATGGATCGATCAGGGCTCGATCACCCTGAATGATCAGACCCAATCAGGCGTTGGTGTGTTAGTCCTTGGGCCTCCATTTCTGAAGGTGTTAGGGGCATGTAAGTCAGGTAGCCTTTCCCAAAAAAGCATATGAAGTGCCCCTTTGTCCTGGAAAACAACTCAGCATTTCCTATTGTCCTGGGAATGGGCTGGGTCAATTGTATATTGTGCAATGTCTGGGCCTGTCTGGGTCTGCAGCTTATTTTTTTTTAGCACAGATTATTTTGGCCACTCTTTGGCTCAACTTCCCAGCATGCTTTATTTATTGTCTTTTGTTTTTGTAAGTCTGCCATTCTTAGTGGCCTGTCCGGCCACAGTATTATCACCATGCTAAATGGGACAGACTTCAAATAAATATCCAAACCGATGACTGGGCATCCAATAGGTGCTCTGGGCCATCAACATCAGCAAAATTGTCCTTAAGCACAACCTGCAACCTCATGGCCCCGCATACCCCCCAGTCAACCATTGCCATCAAGCCTGGTTCAATGGAGAGTGCAGGAGAGCATGCCAGGAGCAGCACCAGGTAAAACCTGGTGAGGCTATGCCATTAGATTACTTCCACGCCAAACAGCGAAAGCAGAAAGTGATAGACAGAGCTAAGCAATCCCACCACCAACGGATCAGAGCTCTGCAGTCTTGCCACATCTGGTCGTGAATGGTGGTGGACAATTAAACAACTCACTGGAGGAGGAGGCTCCACAAATATCCCCATCCTCAATGTTGGAAGAGCCCTGAACATCATGCAAAAGATAAGGCTGAAGAATTTGCAGCAATCTTCAGCCACATGTGCCAAATGGATGATCCATTTTGGCCTCCTGCAGTGGCCCCTAGCATTACAGATACCAGTCTTCAGCCAATTTGATTCGCTCCACATGATGTGAAGCAAGGGCTGGAGGTAATGCATGCTGAAAGGTCTGTAGGCCATTGATCAGATTGCAGTAATAATGCTGAAGACTTGTGTTCCAAAACTTTCCACACTACTCGCCAAGCTGTTCCCCCAATAGAGTTACAACACTGGCATCTACCTGATAATGTAGAAAATTGCCCAGGTACAAAAAGCATGACAAATTTAACCCGGCCAATTATCTCCCCATCAGTCTACTTTTGTTCATCAGTAAAGTGATGGAAGGTGTCATCAACAGTGCTATCAAGCAGCATCTGCTCAGCAATAATCTGCTCAGTGACGCCCAGTTTGGGTTCCGCCAGGGCCACTCAGCTCCTGACCTCATTACAGCCAAAACAGCTGAACTCCAGAGGTGAAGTGAGAGTGATGTGGCATCGAGGTGCCCTAGCGAAACTAGAATCAATAGGAATCAGGAGACAAATTTTCCATTGGTTGGAGTCATACCTGATGCATAGGAAGATGGTTGTGTTTGTTGGAGGTCGGTCATCTCATCTCCAGGACATCTCTGTAGGATTTCCTCAGGGTAGTGCCCTCGGCCCAATTATGTTCAGCTGCTTCATCAATGACCTTTCCTCCATCATAAGGTCAGAATTGGGAATGTTCACTGTTGATTGTGCAATGTTCAGCACCATTCATGACTCCTTGGATAAAGAAGCAGTCCGTGTTCAAATGCAACAAGATCTGGACAATATCCACGTTTGGACTGACACGTGGCAAGGCAGATTCATTTCACAAAAATGCCAGGTAATGACCACCTCCAATAAAAGTCAATCTAAGAATCACCCCTTGATTTTCAATGGTGTTATCATCATCACTGAAACCCCAACTATCAACGTCCTGAGGGTTCCATTGACCATAAACTGAACTAGACTCGCCATATTCGTACTGTGATTACAAAAGCAAGTCAGAGGCCGAGAATACTGCAGTGAGTAATTCGCCTCCTGACTCCCCAGAACCATTCCAGTATCTGCAAGGCACAAGTCAGGAGTGCGATGGAATATTAAACAAAAACCAATAAAGCTATAAATCACACACAAAAACAGAAATTGCTGGAAAAGCTAAGCTAAAAGTGAAGAGAAATCAGAGTTAATATTTTGGGTCCAGAGACACTTCAGCAGAATTGATGGTAGCTAGGAAAATTTCAATTTATATGCAGAAAATAGGCTGGGCAAAGGGGGTAAGGAGTAAACGATAAGTGGGGAGGGAGCCCAAAGACAGAAAAGAACAGTTGGAGAGTCAAAGGAGTAGATAACAATCTGGCTAGGAGAGTGAATGGCTGTTGATGGAGACTGTTAATGGCTGATAATGTGTTGTGTGTAATAGCAGGCTATGTCATCACAAGGTGTGGTGTTTGAGGGTGGGAGCTGGCACATAGGGGAGTTCAAGCCCTGAAGTTATTGAACTTGATTTTGAAGGCTGCAGGGTCCCCAAATGGAAAATGAGGCATTGTTCTTCCAGTTTCCGCTGAACTTCGTTGAAGAACTGCAGCAAGCCTGAGACTGGGATAGTGGCCAGGGAACGGGTTGGTGTGTTGAAATGGCAGGCAATGGGAAGCTCAGGGACAATAATGCAAGCAGAATGTAGATGTTCTACGAAGCTGTCACTCAGCCTACGCTTCGTTTCCCCAGTGTAGAGGAGACCACATTGTGAGCAGTGAATGCAGTAGACTAGATTATGTGATGTACAGATAAAGTGCTGCTTCATCTGGAAGGTATGTTTGGGCCCTTGGATACTGAGGAGACAGGAGCTAACTAAGCAAGTGGTACACCTTCGGCGATTGCAGGGGAAGCTGTGGGGCTGTGGTGTGTTGTTGGGAATGAAGGAAGGGTGGAGCAGGGTGTCCTGAAGGGACAAGTGAGGGGAGGGATGGGATATGTGTTTGGTGGTGGCAGCTCGCTGGAGGTGGCAGAAATAGTGGGTAATGAGTTTCTGGATGTGGATCCTGGTAGGATGGTAGGTGAGGGCTAGGGGAACCCTATCACTGTTGTGGAAAGGAAGAGATGGAGTGAGGGCCCAAGTGTGGAAGATGGGGTGAGGGCCCAAGTGTGGGAGATGGGTCGGACCTGATTGAGGGCTCTGATGTGGAGATCCCTGAGACCATCCTGGCAGGGGAGGGACTGCTGCTTCCAGGAGCCGAGGCCTGAACCGTCCCACCCACCACCCTCCTCCGCTTGGCCGAGTTCTTCCTCACCCTCAGCAACTTCTCTTTTAACTCCTGTCATTTTTGTCAGGTCAGAGGCAAGGCCATGGGTATACACATGGGCCCCAGTTATGCCTGTCTCTTCGTGGGGCACATGGAACATTCCTTGTTCCAGTCCCATTCTGGGTGCCACCCACTACTCTTTCTCTGATATATCAATGATATCATTGGTGCTGCTTCCCTCTCTCATCCGGAATTGGAAAAGTTATTGATTTTGCTTCCAGTTTCCACCCTGCTCTCACTTTCACCTAGTCCATCTCGGACTCCTCCATTCCCTTCCGTGACATCTCTGTTTCTAGTTCTGGGGATAGACTGGCCACTAATATCCACTATAAACCCACCGACTCCCACAGTTATCTGGATTATACATCCTTGCACCCTGTTTCCTGTAAAGACTCTATTCCATTCTCCCAGTTTGTCCGTCTCTGTTGCATATGTTCTGATGATACCAACTTTGACAACAAAGCCTCCAAAATATCCACCCTCTTCCTCAATCGGGGATTCCCCAGCACCACTGTCAACAGGGCCCTCAACCAGGTCTGACCCATCTCCTGCACTTTGACCCTCACATCCTCTCTCACCTTCCGCAACAGCGATAGGGATCCCCTTGTCCTTACCTACCATTCCACCAGCATCCACATCCAGAAGACCATCAGTCGTCATTTCTGCCACTTTCAGCGAGATGCCACCATCAGAAACATATTCCCCTCCCCTCCCTTGTCTGCTCTCCACAGGGGCCATTCCCTGCAGGAAACCCTGCTCCACTCTTCCTTCACTCCAAGCAAACCACACACCCCCCCCCCCCCCCCCACCATATCCCCTGCAATCGCTGAAGGCATAACACCTGCCCACTTACCTCCTCCCTCCTCAGTATCCAAGGGCCCAAACATACCTTCTAAGTGAAGTAGTACTTTATCTGCACATCACACAATCTAGTCTACTGTATTCGCTGCTCACAATGTGGTCTCCTCTACATTCGAGAAATGAAGCATAGACTGGGTGACTGCTTCATAGAACATCTACATTCTGCCAGCATTAATGACCCTGAGCTTCCCGTTGCCTGCCATTTCAACACACCACCCTGTTTCCTGGCCACTATCCCTGTCTCAGGCTTGCTGCAGTTCTTCAACGAAGCTCAGCATAAGCTGGAAGAACAATGCCTCATTTTCCGTTTGGGGACCTTGCAGCCTTCAGGACAAAAAATCGAGTTCAATAACTTTAGGGCTTGAACTCCCCTATGTCCCAGTTCCCACCCTCACACACCACATCATGATCACATAGTCTGCTATTACATACAACCCATTGTCAGCCATTAACAGTCTCCATCAACAGCTATTCACTCTCCTAGCCAGATCGTTATCTACTCCTTTCTCTGTCCAACTGTTCTTTTCTGTTTTTGGGCTCCATCCCCACCTATCGCTTATTCCTTATCCCCTCCTCCCACCCTATCTTCTGCATAATAACTGACATTTTCCTAGCTACCATCTGTTCTGATGAAGGGTCACTGGACCCTACAAGTTAACTCTGATTTCTCTTCACAGATGCTGCCAGACCTGCTCAGCTTTTCCAACAATTTCTGTTTTTATGTGTGCTGGAATACTCCCCACTTGCCTGGATGAGTGCAGCCCCAACAACACACAAGCTTGACACCATCCAGGATAAAGCAGCCCGCTTGATTGGCACTACACCCACAAACATCCACTCCCTCCACCACCGACGCTCAGTAGAAGCAGTGTGTACTGTCTACAAGATGCACTACAGAAATTCACCAAAGATCCTCAGACAGCACCTTCCAAACCCATGACCACTTCTATCTAGAAGGATAAGAGCAGCAAATACCAAGGGAAGACCACTATATGCAAGTTCCCTCCAAGCCACTCAGCATCCTGAATTAAAAATGTGTCTCATTCCTGCAGTGTCACTGGGTCAAAATCCTGGAACACTCTCCCCAACAACACTGGTGTACCTTTACAGAAATAGAATGTAGGAGTTCAAGAAGGCAGCTCATCTCCATGTTCTCAAAGGCAGCTACGGATAGGCAATTAATATTTGCCCAGCCTGTGATACCCATGTCACATGAATGAATAAAAACTCTTTTTGCTGTTGTTATTGTAAATTTTTTCTTACTTTGTCTATCTTTATATCCTCCAGTTTACTGGATTTACCCAATGCTTTGTGTTTTTTCTATTTAACGTTATACTAATAAATTATTTGTAGCACACTGCATTAAGAACACAAGGTGCACAACACACAATTAGACAAAACTCTTTATAATATGCTTGTAAAAGTGGGATGGAGGAATTGTTCACTAATGGAGTCATGATAAGTCTCCAAGAAGTTATTCCAAAACATTGAATTTCATTGTCAACAGCGACACCCAATTCTTAACCAAGAGCTGGCATTGTAGATTTGAAAACTCCCTACCAGGGTTCTGCAGTTGACCAAAATGAGATCTCTCTTTTAGTTTTACATTGTGTTCTCATCTCTTTTGTCAACCATGGCTGTTGATCTGGTAAAAGTTTCAGAGTTGTTTCACATGCTGTGGTTGGAGGATAAATGTGATGATTGCTTTCTGAATGTACATTTTTGATCTTTGAAAAAGGGGGTTGAGGAGTTAGAGGGGTTGCCGTGAGCAAAGTGCACTATGAAGGGTCTAGGCCCGAAACGTCAGCCTTTCTGCTCCTATGATGCTGCTTGGCCTGCTGTGTTCATCCAGCCCTGCACCTTGTTGTCTCGGATCCTCCAGCATCTGCAGTTCCTACTATCTATGATGGGGCTCTCACTTTTTGAGAAGTTATAATAAGTTAGGAGGACTGAATGAAATTAAGGCCAAACTCTGACTAATTTGTGCCATTAACAAAATGATTTCATATGGTGTTTCTAGGCTTCATGTCGTGCAGTTGGGTTTGGGGTTACCTGGCTGACAGGTATGGCCGTTGGAAGGTAAGCTTAAAAATTATTCTTTAAACACATTACAATTTTAAAAGGTTAATATCAATAATGACGTTGCACCCAGGCAATATAAAAGAATATACGAACACTAGGCCAAGTAAAATGACCAAAATCTTAGTTGTAGTTTCAAACTGTGCCTTAAAATATGAAAGCAAAGTAGAGATATGAAGAGAGTTAGGGAAGGAATTCTCGAGATTAGAGTTTATGTAGCTGAAGCATGTAGCTATAGCCATGACAGTGCTGGTGATATTGGAACTGGTGGTGTTCAAAGGGCTGGAATTAAAGGTGTAGAAGTTTCTTGGAAAAGTGAACGGCTGGAGGAGTTTCCAAGAGGTGGTGAGGGGCCAGATCATGGAAGGATTTGAAAATAAGGATGGGAATTTTAAAACTGAGGTCTTGTTTGTGATGATATTATTGGCTTTAAGAGGTGTATTTTGGTCCTTCTTTTGTTATGAAGAATGATTGAGAAAGAGCGCTAACGAGCGGTCTACTCAGAGCCATTGAAGTGAACAATTTGTGAGGCATTGGGGTTTAGTTTTAACGTTGGAGCAGTAAAAGCAGCCTGAATGGGTGGGGTCAAGCACCCACAAAACCAGGATTTTTAGGTTTAGTTTTTTTCAGTAGCAGTTGCTGGGGTCTTGAAGCTGCAGTACATCTCTCCCTGCTATACCTTCTCTCATAGTTGCCTCTTCAGGTCAGAAGTGGGGATGTTCGTCAATGACTACACAATGTTCAGCACCATTTGCGACTCTTCAGGTACTGAGCAGGTCCGAGGCTAGGAATACTGCGATGAGTAACACACCTTCTGACTCCCCAGAGCCTGTCCTCCATCTACAAGGCACAAGTCAGGAGTGTGATGGAATACTCCCCATTTGCCTGGATGGGGCAGCTCCAACAACACTCAAACTTTAACGTTTTCGAGAAGATTTGTAGCTCGGGTTGTGGATGAGGTTATAGACTTGCTTGCCGAGCCGTTGGGTTTGGTTGCAAACGTTTCGTCACCCTGCTAAGTAACATTGTCAGTGCGTCTTCGGTGAAGTGTCGGTGTTCTGTCCTGTTTGTTGTTGTTCTCTTCTTCTTTTGTGAATTTTATCCTGATGAGTATGTTGTTTATGTGTCAGTGAGTTTCGTCTAGTTTTGTGTGTTTGATAATCGCAAAGTTTGGTGTGTATAGTGTGGAGCGCTGTCTGTTCTAACCTTTGTGTTTCTGCTTCTGCAATCAGTCCTGATATTGATGTTGCATTGATTTGTTTGTATCTGCTGTTGTTGAAGGTGAAGTGGATTGTGAGGCACAGATCTAGTAGTTTCACAATGGTGTCCTTTTTGATGTTGTTGATGTGCTAAGGTGCCTGCCTACTTAATTTGTCCAGCAGTGTGGCAATTGTCTCTTTGGCTATGTCGACGTTTATGGATGTAAATAGTACTGTTACGCTGAAGGGTACCATTATCTCATCCTCTTCTATTCTGGTGTCCTTGATGAGGTTGAGGAATTCTTGAATGGATGGAGTGGGTAGTGTTGTCAACTAAATATTTCAATAGCTGTCTATATGTTGGTGTGTCTGGTAGTGAGACAATGGCTCTTAGGGGGGCCCCCAGTTTGTGTACCTTTGGGAGTCCATAGAAACGGGGTGCGTTGGATCCCTCTGGCTTCTATTTTTTGGTAATTTGTCTTGCTGATGTCTCCCGAGTTGTGTAATTTCCTCAGGGTCGTTTTAATCCGGTTCCCTAACTGTGGTGTCGGGTCTATCGCCATCTGTTGGTAGGTGTCGGTATCTGCTAGTGGTGCATTAGCTTTCGCGATGTTTTGGGCTCTATTGAGGATTACTGTCACACATCCTTTTTCCACTGGTAAGATTGCAAAGTTCCTTTCTTTCTCAAGTCTTTCTAGAGCTCTCCTCTCCTCTGTGTTGAATGTGTTTCACTTTCTTTTATTGCTCAATGATGGGATTATCGTCTGTCTGATGGTCTGTTGTATTTCTTCCGTGAGTCCGTTGCTTTTCAATGTTGATTCCAGCGCAGCTAGGAAGTTAGCTTTTTTGGTGTCTCTGTAGTTATAATTCAGTCCGCATACTAAGATGGTTTTCTCAGTGTCTGCAAGTGTTCTTGATCCATGTTTCTGAGTTGTCCATGTTGTTGCTGAGAGTGAGTTTGGACAGTTTGTCTTTTAGGGTTATTCTTTTCTTTGTTCTGGCCCTCTGTTGTTGTATGTTGGTGGATGTCCATTCTTGGTCGGTTGCATTGGAGTACAAAGTTTTTTGGCGCTAAATTTCCGCTCATATTTGTGGAGGCAGTTGTGGGCATCGTTGATCATAACCCTTATCATTCCGCGGCCATTCTGTCCAGCTGTTCTCCGTGCCTGTTGATAGGTGGTTTGTATTTTAAGCTTTGTGGTAGTACCTGTTTTCTGAGGCATTCGTGCAGGAAGTATAGTTGTTCGTGGGTTGCACTCAGTCAGATGTTATTTGTTTCCCATCTGTGGGCCAGTTTGAGGGTGTTGCACCCGTAGGTGTTTAAAGTTTTTGAGAAGATTTGTAGCTTGGGCTGTGGACGAGGTTGTAGCCTTGCTTGCCAAGCCGTTGAGTTTAGTTGCAAATGTTTCGTCACCCTGCTAGGTAACATCGTCACTGCGCCTCCGCTGAAGTGTCAGTGTTCTGTCCCCCTTGTTGTTAATATGCCTCAGTTTGTTGGGATGTTTGGCACCACTTCCAGTTCTGTTTTTCAGTGGTTTGTCCACAGGATCTAATTCAATGTGTTTGTTGATGGAGTTCCGGTTGGAATACCAGGCCTCCAGGAATTCCTTGGCATGTCTCTGTTTGGCTTGTGCGATTATCGATGTGTTGTCCCAGTCTAATTCGTGTCCCTTGTTGTCCGTGTGTAGTGAGACAGGTGAGAATTGGTCGTGTCTCTTGGTGGCTGGCTGGTGTTCCCCAACTATCCAACCCAAACTTTGGGTCCAATATGTAGATGACACCTTCCTAATTGTCAAACACACAAAACTAGAAGAAACCCACCGACAAGTAAACAACAATCTCATTGGGATAAAATTCACAAAATAAGAAGAGAACGACAACCAACTGTCCTTCCTGGACACAATGGTAGAATGCAAAAGCAACAGGATACTCCAGACTAGTGTATATAGAAAGACCACACATATGGGCCAAATACTCAATTACACTAGCAACCACCCCAATGCCCACAAATGGAGCTGCATCAGGGCACTATTTAAACGAGCCACAACACACAGCAGTAACCCGGAACTACCCAAAGCAGAACAGGAACGCCTATACGGAGTCTTCAAAAGGAATAGATACCCAAAAAGCACAATCCGCTGTTACCTCCATGACAGACCACAACAAGACAACATAACATGGCCAGACACACTGGTCACCCTCCCGTACATCAAGGATTTTTCAGAGATGACCACAAGACTACTCAGACCCCAAGGTATCAGGGAAGCCCACAAACCAACAACCACCCTGCAACAGCCACTGACAAACGTAAAGGACCCCATACCCACAACCAGCAAAACTGGGGTAATATACAAAATACCATGCAAGCACTGTGAGAAACATGACATAGGCCAAACTGGAAGAAAACTGATAATAAGGATACATGAACACCAACTAGCCACCAAGAAACATGACCAATTCTCACTTGTCTCACTACACATGGACAACGAGGGACACGAATTAGACTGGGACAACATATCCATAATCACACAAGCCAAACAGAGACACGCCAGAGAATTCCTGGAGGCCTGGTATTCTAAACGGTTCTCAGTCAATAAATACATTGAATTAGACCCAGCGTACAAACCACTGAGAAACAGAACCAGAAGCGGTACCAAACACCCCAGCAAACCAAAGCATATTCAGGGTTTGAGTGCAGATTTGTAGCTCAGGTGCTGGCTGTAGATGTTGGTGTGTTCGCCGAGCTGGGAGGTTTGATGGCAGACGTTTCGTCCCTTACTGGCACCCACCGGAAGCAGCAAAAACCAGACCATATAAATTCAAACCGGCACAAGATAACAGCGCTTCACAGGAGGCTCCACTGCACTGAGGATGTCACCTAGCAAGGGGACAAAATGTCTGCTATCAAACCTCCCAGCTCAGCAAACACACCAACATCTATAACCGAAGCATATAAATAGCAAGCAGGACAGAACCCTGATGCTTCATGGAGGCACACTGACAATGTTACCTAGTAGTGTGGCAAAACATTTGCAACCAAACCCACTGCTTCAGCGAACATGACTACAGCGTCAACACTCAAACTTGACACCATCCAGGACAAAGCAGCCTGCTTGATTGGCACCACACCCACAAACTTCCACTCTCTCCATCACTGAGACTCCGCAGCAGCAGTGTGTACTATCTACAGGATGCACTGCAGAAATCCACCTAAGATGCTCAGACAGCACCTTCCAAACCCACGACCACTTCTATCTCCAGCCTCTTCCATCTAGAAGGACAAGAGCAGCAGACATATGGGAACACCACCACCTTCAATATCCCCTCCGAAACACTCACCATCCTGACTTGGAAATGTATCACCGTTCCTTCACTGTTGCTGGGTCAAAATCCTGGAATTCCCTCCCCAATGGCATTGTGGGTCAATCCACAGCAGGTGGGCAGCAGTGGTTCAAGAAGGCAGCTCACCACCAGCTTCTCCAGGGCAACTAGGGACGGGCAATAAATGCTGGATGGCCAGCGACACCCACATCCCACAAATGAGTAAAAACAAACAGCATTGGGATAATGGGTAAATGGCATTTGGTGAAAAGTAGGAAATGGGTAGCAGACTTTTGAAAGACCTCAAGGCTACCAAGGGTAGAATGTGAGATGCCTATCAGGGGGTGTGCAAGAGTAGTCAAGTCAGTAAGTGGCAAAAGTATGATTGAAGCTTTCAGCAGTAGCAGAGCTGAGGTAGCAGCAGAGACAGGTAATGTTATAGTTGAAGTAACAGGTTATCTTAGTGATGATGTGACCGTGCCGTTGGAAGCTCATCTTGCAGTCAGGTCAACCATTGAGGTGGAGACGGTCAGGGTCTATTGACAGGAAGAGGGTGATTAGGGAGTAGAGATTTTGGCAGGAGCAAAATGCTTCAGGCTTATCAATGCTTAATTGGAACAAATTTCTGCTCATCCATTATCCGAAATCAGATAAGCAACATGCATATTAAAGAGACTGGAAGAGTGGAGAGAGAAGCTTAAAATACCTTTTTTCACAAGGTGAAACAAAATGTATCTTTGTGCAATCAAAATTCTTTCATTTTTGAACTTAGCAAATACCAAATAGAATATTGGTGCCTGAATAGCATATTCTCCTTGGTTTACTGACTAACTGACTAATCAATTACTGACTTCCAGAAATATTTTGTGGGCTGACGGAACTCATTTCATTTGTGAAGCCAACAGGAAGTTGAGAAAATCACTGATTACATTTCACGCATATTACTTAATTTCCTCGTGTACTTCACTATCCTGATTATTAGCTTCCTCACCTTGTTCAGTAAGTTATCAGGAATAAAATATGATACAAATAAAAGCAAAATATCGCAGATGTGGGACATCTGAAATACAACTCAAAGTGATGGAGAAACTTTGGCAGCATCTGTGGAGAGTAACACACTTAACGTTTCAAGTGTGCTGGAGGATATGGTATGTTTATTACAAGGGAGTTGAAATATAAAAGCGAGAAGGCTTTGCTACATTAGGATTGTGTTCAGTCTTGGTCTCATTACCCAGTATGGGATTTATTTACTTCAAGATGCCAAAACATTGCTACATTCGAAGCGGAGAGAAGTGGTTGGTGGTGACGGTTGTAAATCTTTGGAATTCTTTGCCACAGGTCTTCAGTTGTTGAGTATATTCAAGGAGAGGTTGATGAATTCTTGAGCACTGAGGGGATTAATGGATCGGAGAAGGTGAAGTTGAGGTAGAAAGTCAATGTTAACCTTATTGAATGACAAACAATCTCAAAGACCCAAATCCCATCCCTGCTTCTATGCTTTGTGTTTCATCGTTTGTGAAACAAAGAGAGGTTGGGTCTTGTGGGTGAAATGAATGCAGACATTACTTCAGTTTGCAGAGGGAGGGTTAATTATTCATTGAATTTTAAGAGAACTGTAGCTAACTAGTTTATTACTGCAGCGCAGATAGTCTATGCTACGCACAAAGCTTTACTATGTATATAGGCAAAGTGACCATTCTGCTGGGGCAATCATTCTATGTCCTGGACCAGTCATTTAGAGAATGCAAGTTTGTAGATCTCTAGCAGTTTGACAGTTTGAGTTTACAGAAGAAAATTTTTTTTTTTGGTGAAAGACAACTGTCTATGAAGTTATTGAATTGTTGTAAAGACTCAACTGAATCCCTGAGGTCCTTGAGGTGAAAACAATCTGCTGCTGTTCCCCTGCCTGGCCTGCATATTGCTCTAATTCTACCCTTCCTTGTTTTAGAAAAACAAATGACGTAAATGTTTTGAAATTGGCTCTCTTGCTTTCCTTCAAATATTTTTGGCAAGCATCCAAGAGTTCAAAACTTGAATAATATTTTGTCACCAAATGTATCTGGAAAGCGCTCTCAGACTGTAACACCTGCCTTCAGGTGTTAGCCTTGGGCAAAAGATCCAAAGTTTTTTTCATGTTTCTGAGCAGGGTGCCCAGAGTGAGTAACACTCAAGGTTTTTGGGAAATTGATCGTTTTTGGAATCTTTATTTCTGACTTTGCTTTCTGTTCCAGATTCTTCTACTGGTCACTGTCTGGAGTTCCTATTACTCAGGCTTGACTTCCTTTGCACACACCTATGGCTGGTTTGTCTTCCTCCGCTCCATGGTTGGATGTGGAGTGGCTGGTCATTCACAAGGGTAAGAAATGTTTTGTTGTCATAGAACATTGAATATAGAATGTAGAAAATAGGGGTAGGCCACTCAGCCCTTTGATCCTGCTGTGCCATTCAAATTGATCACGGCTGATCATCCAATTCTGTACCCTGTTCCTGCTTTCTCCCCATCTCCTTTCATCCGCTTAGGACTAAGAACTGTATCTAACTCCTTCTTGAAAATGTCTGATGTTTTGGCCTCAACCACTCTCTGGGTGAAGAAATTTCTCTCACTTCAGTCCTAAATATCCTACCCCATATCTTTAAACTGTGACCCCTGATTCTGGACTCCCTGGGAACATCCTTCCAGTATTTACCCTGTCTAGTCTTCTTAGAATTTTATAGGTTTCTATGAGAACACCTTCATTCTTCCAAATTCCAGTGAATATATTCCTAATGGATCCAGTCTCTCTTCATTTATCAGTCCTGCCATCCAAGAAATCAGTCTGGTAAACTAGTGTTGCACTTTCTCTATAATCAGAATGTCTTTCTTCAGATAGGGAGACCAAAACTGCACACAATACTCCAAGGCCCTGTATACTTGCAGCATGATATCCCTGCTCCTGTACTTGAATCCTTTTGCAATGAAGGCTAATACATCGTTTGCCTTCTTTACTGCCTGCTGCACCTGGATGCTTCTCTTCAGTGATAACACAGTATGGAGCTGGAGGAACACAGCAGGCCAGGCAGCATCAGAGGAGCAGGAAAGTTGACGTTTCGGGGTGGAACCCTTCTTCAGAAATTGGGGTGGAGGAAGGGAGCTCAGGAGTAAATAGAGAGAGGAGGGGTGGGGCTGGGGAAGGTAGGTGGGATGGTGACCCTGATAAAGGATCCCGACCCGAAACGTCAGCTTTCCTGCTCCTCCGATGCTGCCTGGCCTGCTGTGTTCCTCCAGCTCCATACTGTGTTATCTCTGAACAACATCTGCAGTTCTTTCTATCTCTGCTTCTCTTCAGTGACTGGTGTATGAGGATACCCAGGTTTTGCTGCACATTCCCTCTCTCAATTTATAGCTACTCAGATAGTAAGCTGTCTTCCTGTTCTTTGCTCCCAAAGTGGATAGCCTCCCCGTTGTACCTCATCTAGCATGCATTTTCCCACTCACTCAACTTGTCCTTCTCTGTCTCTGTGTCAAAATTCTGGGAACTGTCCATTACGATATGACAGGTATTGCTGGTCATCCAGCATTTATTATCCATCCTAAATGCACAGACTCCACCACATTGCTGTGGGATTACCAGCTACGGCCCTCCTTTAATTGATGTATCAATTGCCCATCTTTTCCTCTCCCTGACCATTTGGAGTGTTGCTTCCTACCTTCCTACCTCCCAATTGCTTTTCAGCCATTGCTGAATATTACATGGCTCAGTGTTTCCAGTGAGTTATTTGTTGGACTATCTCAGAATACTGGTGAGACCCAAAACAGCAGCATCAAAAGCAACTGTTCTTGGATGAAAAGGACAGGATAGATCAAGGATTTGTTTTGCTGTCTCCAGTGTTTGCTATAATGTACAATGTTCTTACAGTATTTACTATATGGCAAAATGTCTTAGAAGCATTATTGAATAAACAAAACTGCAGGTAAAGCAATAAATTTAACTTCAGTTGAAAGCAGTATCTTTTTCTCTAGGTATTAGAAATGGCAAGGGATATGTGGCTAGTGCAGGAAAATGGCTTTGAGGTTGAAGATCAGCCATGATCTGGTTGAACAGCAGAGAAGGTTGGAGGGGCTGAATGGCCTGTTCCTGCTTTCTGTGTTCCAAAGTCTTTCCTCTGAGTCAGAAGGTTGAGGGCTCATGGGCTGCAGAGGCTGGAGTGTAAACAATTAGGCTGGCACTTCAGTGCAGTATACAGTGAGTACACCTTTAAAATGAAAGGTTTAATTGAGCTCCTGTCTGCTCTCTTGGATGGGTATGGAAACTCCCCTGTCACTATTTTGAGGAAGAGTACGGGCATTTATCTTCAGTGTCCTGATCAATGTTTTCTCTCCAGTGACCATCACAGAACGTCACAGGTTATCTGGTCATTGCTGTTTTATCCAACACTTCAGCTTAGCCTACACTTCGAAAATACTTATTCGGCTGTAAAGCACTTTGAGACATTTGTGAAAAAGTGTGAAATAAATTCAAACCTTTTTCTCTCAAACTGTATTCAATGTTTAGAAGAGACTATCTGCCTTGCATTCCAGACGATTAGATGGGTTTAACAACACTAAGGCAAGAGTTCAATGATGCTATTATACAGAAGCAAAACACTATAGATGCTAGAAATGTGGAACAGGCCAGGCAGAATCTGTGGGGAGAAAAACAGTGCTTTAGGCTGGGATTTAAATTTCTGCTGGCTGTGGTATTGAAGAAACTGGAAAATAAAAATGGAACTTCCTTCACAGAATCACAGATTTGTTAGGATGTAGAAGGCAATCATTTGGTAAATTCTGTCTGTACCAGCTCTCTGAATGACTACGATGACTTAATGCCATTCTCCTGCCTTTATCCCGTAAGCCTGTGCATTGTTTCTATGCTTCAACTGAACCTGCCTCTACCACATTTCCAGGCAGTGCCTTCCATATCCTAACTACTCTCGAGAGAAAACATTTTGACTCACCTCTCATTTGCTCCTTTTGTAAAAATCACTTAAAATCTGTACCCATTTCATTCTTGATCACTTTATAAGTGGGGAAAGTTTCTCCCCATCCATAATGTTAAGACCCATCATAATTTTGAAACGCACCATTTCCTCTCAAAGCTGCGTTCTCTCCAAGCAAAACAACCTCAACCTCTCCAATTTATACATAATTGAAGGTCTTCATCCTAGGAACCATTTCTGGAAATCTTTTGTTGTATTTTCTCCAATGTATTCACAAGCTTGCTGAAATGTGGCACCCAGAACTATACACAATACATCAGCTGAGTTTGAACCCTATGCCACTGTTAATAAAGCCTAGGATATTGTATGCTTTAATAAATGCTGTCTCTGCTGTCCTGCCACTTTAGAACTACACATGCGTACTCCTTAGAATAGTATGCTTCATTTTGTACTATCTGTCTATGTTCTTTACATCAAAATGTACCACCTCACACTTCTTCTTCACATTGAACTTCATCTTTCACCTATTCTCCCACTCCAGCAACTTGTCCGTGACCTCCTCACAGTTTACAATTATTCCATGTTTTGTATCATTTGCAAAATTGGAAATTTTACACCTCTTTACACCAAGATCTAGCTTTTTAATATATGTCAGGACAAGCAAGGATCCCAACGTTGACCCCGGGGTAGCTCTGCAATGAACCTTTCTCCAGCCTGAAAACTATCCATTAAGCATTATTTCTGCATACTATTCCTCAGTCAGTTTTGTATCCACACTGCTGCTGTGCCTTTTATTGCATGAGCTCTGAACCTGCTCACAAATCTCTTCTGCGACACTGTATCAAACACCTATTGGGGAACCATGCACGCCCCATCAACAGCTTTGCCCTCATTAGCCCTCTCTGTTATCTCTTCAGAACATTCGAGCAAATTTAATTAACCCATATTATTCCATGCAACTGTTAATTCTAAAACAAATAGTTGTTTCTAGAAGTTTCTCTGACACTACTGAAGTTACACTGACTGGTGTGTAATTGCTGAGATTCTCCTGACACACTTCTTAAACAAGGGTAATTTCTCAGTCCATGTCAGCACCTTGAGTCTAAGATAAACTGAGAAACTATGGTCAGTATCTCTGCAATTTTCCCTCTCACTTCCTTCGGTCTCTGGATTTATCTCATTCAGATTCAGTGCCTTGTCAACTTTAAGTAGATAGCTTATTGAATATTCTTATTCTTTACAATTTAGTGACTGAATTTCTCCCTTTATCACCTCTATGTGTAAATCCACTTTTCAGGCTCTTATCACTTATGCTCCTCACTCTTTCACCATTTATGTGCCTACAAGAGACTTTAGGATTCTCCTTGATGTCTGCATGCTTTCTGACAAGGTGTTCCACACTACCCTGGATCAATTTCTTTTTAGGGTAGTTGAGTCCGGAGGGAGTCTGGCAGAGCTTAAGTGAATATTGAGGCCTGCTAAAGGAACAGGTAGTGTGTTTCTGAAGTCTGGATGCCTCCGACTTAAAAATATAAATAAAAACGTTGATGACTCTGAATGCCAAAAAGGTTGCTGGTGCACGCAACAGGCTGGAGCTACGCATGTGCTACTGATGTTATCACATTGGAGGCATCGAGACGTCAGCACCAGCACATGAGCAGATTGTCCCACTTTTGTTTCATGACACTTGGTTTGTAAAAGTGGTGATCAATGTGCGATTTCTGCCTCGGCCTTGTCCAGCACTCCTGAGGAAAACTGACGTGCCCTATTCTCACTCCACGGCGCAGGTAATTTCATGGCTATTGGGCGGAGCACGCACATGGAAAGTATGACTGGCGCATACATAATACGATGCTGTGGGCACAGGGATAACAGTCATTTTCACACTGCAGTCTGTGATGAAAGGCTGAACACAACAGGAGGTTTCACACAGTGGGGTTCTCAGGCCCTGACTAAGAAACTACTGGTCTCAGGTTAGCCTGGAATGAGGTAGCTCCTTCTTTTTCTTATGAATCACATCAGGTTGAAGTCTGCACATTTGTGTTCCTTGCACAACCTAGTTGATGGGTGTTGATACAACTCGTAACTGCTGAAAATACACACTTCACATTCAAATTTGGAATAGACATTCACTTATATTGGCAATCATCGATGAATGTTAACCATTTGTACAATTTCAAAGTTGCTGGTTTACCGTCTTGAGTGCTATTTTAGGGAGAAACAGTTGCATTTATTCACCAGCGCTTCGTTAGAGTGTTGGTCGCTTCTTATCTTCTAGGACAATGCTTTGCGCCGTGTTGCTGAACTCTAGGTTAACTCTGTTCACCCTGGTGTGACAGAGCAGACCTATTCTAGAGCATGGTAGCCTTTGCTGCACTTTTTAAAATTTTATTCCATTGTGGGAAGTGAATGTTGTTGGCTAGAGAAGCACATATTGCCTATCCCCAACAGCTCAGAGGATAGTGAAGTGTCAACCACATTGCTGTGGGTCTGGAGTCACGTGTAGAGCAGACTAGGTAAGGAAGGCAAATTTCCTTCCCTAATTATGTTACTGGACCAGATGGGTTTTTTAAGACAAATGGAGGGAGGCGGTAGTAACGCCACAGGGCTAGTAATCCAGAATCCCCAGGTTAATGTTCTGGGGACATGGATTCAAATCCCACCATGGCAGATAGTGAAATTTGAATTCAATTTTTAAAAAAAGGAATAACAAAACAAAGGCTAGCCTAATGGTGACCATGCAACCACAGTCAATTGCAAAAAAATTTCTTTAGCCATTCTAAGAGTTACATTGTGAGCACAGGATAAAGTCTCCACTGGTCCTCAATGTCAGACATCTCAACTGTTGCATCTCCATCATTACCTCCAAGTGGAGAGGAGCAATCCCGAGACTCAGGCTCAATCACGGAGTGCCACTCTGTCTGAAATTTTGACTGAAAGGGCATTGCGTCAAACTGCTCCCTGAAGTAGGCCTGTAAAAAACTTCGTAACACAGTTTTGCAGAGCAGAGGAATTTTTCCTGGTTTCCAGGCGAATATTCCTTGATAAGCATCACAAAAGCAGATTATCTGGTCAGTGTTACCTTGCTGTTTGTGGGAGCTTCGTGTGAACTAACTGACTTCCGAGTTTCCTATAATATCAGCAGTAACTGCGTTTCAAAAAAAAACTTCGTTGGTTAATGAGTGCTTTGAAACATCTTGAGGTCATGAAAGGTACTGTATAAATATAATCTATCTTTCTATCTCAAATATAATAAATGGCAACTTGTTATGGCCCAAATCCCATGGCTCTAATTCTATAAATGCGGTGAAATTACAGATTGTACGCAGCATTTGTTGTAGTTTAAATAAAGTTAGTTACAATGCATGCAGTTTTGTTTATTTTATTCAATCAGGTACCTGGTACCAAGCCACTGGAACAGGCTGCCTCGGATACACTCGCTGTGCGCTCACACTGCGCTGTATCAGAACCAGATGTCATGTGCCCATTGTAGCTGCCTGTCCTTCTTTGCTCCTTTCTCCAGTCTCCTTGTCACCCAGTTCTCCATACCCTCCAACCCAGCTCTCAGCCCCTGCATTCCTCTCCCCTCATTGAGTCCTCACTGTCCCATGCTGATCCTGGGGTGTGAATGATACAAGGTACATCACATCTCCTCCTGCAGCCAATCTTCATCATTGCTACACTTTTTTTTAAAGAATTCTGAATAGTTGGATTCATGGATCAGTTGCCTGAATGCCTTTTGCAATGCAGTTTTTCAGTTAACAGATTTCCCTACAAGTTGTTATTACAAAGTTCCTCGTGGGATGCATTGACATTACAGACACAGCAACTGTATGTGCAGTGAGAGCACCCCCTGCAGTTGCTTTGGCGACAAACATGGCCTGATTCAATACTGACCTAAACATTCATGTTATATAGGTGAATACAGAACAGATAGTGGTAGCCTAATTGGTCATGGTGTGCAGCATGCAAATAATATTCATCCCAAACCAGGGACTATCAATAGTGTGGTCTGAGCTTTCAGTCTTCAATTGATCTTTGGAAACACAGGACAGAATCTTATGGAAGTCTAAGCCATGTGGGATTTGTGGCAGAATCGAATGAGAAGTTCAACAAGGCCCATTTTGTTCCATCTTTTATACATTTACACAAGCAGCGAGGTGTGTTTCTCACTGGGGAGAGACAATTTGCCAGTTAAGGGGAATTATAGCTTGTTAAATGCCTCATTAATGACCCAACTCACCTCATTAATAATCAGCTTCCGATCTTCCCAAACACATAGAACAAACTGGACATTGAGAATTCTTGGCGTGGAACTCAACGCGGGTACCAGGTGAATTCAGCTCACTGTTGACTGTGAGGAGTCTCCATGTTGCTCAGAGCATGATCCATGGGAAACAGCTGCATGCACCCCTTGTCCAGGCCAACCCTGAATGATCATCAGGCCACCTCTTTGATACACTGGCAGGGTGCTCTGGAATGAACAGACTGGCATTGCAGGGCACACTGGCAAGTAGCATTGAAAGACTACAGCAAGGATACTTTGTGAACACGGGCAGCTGCCAGGCTCACAGATTGAGGAAGCTTGCAGCTCTCTCAGTGCTCACTTAGCATCTACATGCATAGTCACAGCAAACATGCCTTTTCTTGCCTTGCCATACTGTGCCAGTTTTTTTTTATTCATTCATAGGATGAGGGCATTCATTGCCCATCCCTAATTGCCCAGAGGGCAGTTAAGAGTCAACCACATTGCTGTGGGTCTGGAGTCACATGTAGGCTAAACCAGGTGAAGATGGCAGTTTCCTTCCCTAAAGGGCATTAGTGAACCAGATGGGTTTTTCCAACAATCAACAATGGATTTGTAGTCATCATTAGATTCTTAATTCCAGATATTTTATTAAATTCAAATTCCAACATCTGCCGTGGCGGGATTCAAACCCGGATTCCCAGAACGTTATCTGGGTCTCTGGATTAACAGCAATACCACTAGGTCATTGTCTCCCCTGTTAGCACATTGGCACCTCAGCCAGAGCCTAAAGGTTATCTGTGCTGCAAGACTGATGTGCTTCTTTGCTCAGACACACCATACGGAGCTGTCTGGGTGCGTGCTGGGGGAGTCAGTGAACGGAATTATCTTGCTATACGGCATGCCAAGGCATCAGTCTGATACCTACAGCATGCACCAGCTGCCTGCACAAATGCATTGCATTTTCACTCAACCAAAACAGCCATGTTGGAAAGTGGATGGGGCTAGTCCTCAGGCCAAAGCAGCTGTCGGCCTGGGGTTCTGGTACTGACGCTCAGGGGTACTGTTTGACCATAGTCTAGGCACTTGGACCCTGTCAGTTGCCAGTTCCTGTAGATCCAGCAGCAGCTGTTAGGGCACTCGTTCATTGTCAGGCTGGGAGCGGGCCAGGGGTCTGGTCCGTTATGTTCAAAGGCAGCTAGTCGAATTCAGTCAGAGGCCTGGGGTAAATGCAGTTCTCGGGGTGTGTCTGTTGATTGTTAAGGAGAGTGCAAAGAGGGGCGTGCAGAGGCAACAAGGAGTTCACTGCTGACATGGGAGTGGAGGCTGGGAGCATGAAGGAGAGGCATTTTGGAGATGAGGACAAGCATGGTGATGGGGGATCTTGAGGTGTAGTGGTGGGTATGTACGACAGCGTGGTAAGCTACAGGAGGGAGCACCGTGCTCTGCCCATGTGGAGTAGTCAATGAGGTAATGCGATAGATACTGAGGGGGCGTCTGAGGAGAAGTGTGAGGATGTTGAGCTGGAGGAAGCTCTCCTTGAGCATTGACAGAGCTCAGCTGCATCAAACCCGACAAGGCAGGCAGAACGCGACTGACACCTAGTTCCTGCAGGCAGCAGCTGGATGCAACAGACCACCATGGGCTGTCAAGGACAAGATGTCAGCATTTGGTTCACATTATGGGGTTGAACTGCAGACATCTCCTTCATGTTTCTCTTTGCTGGCTTTCAGTAAGAGCTCATGTTTGGAATTGTCCTACTGCTTCCCTGTCGATGATACTCATTCCCCAACTGGACAATGACGAGCCACAGGTGACCATTGGGCATTGGGAACGGAGCAGGAGGGGCCCAGTGGAGGTGTTTGGATGGGATTTAGCTAAGGACGGATAAACTAAAGCCTAGTGGTTACATAATGACCTGGGTGAGAGAATGGCATTGTCTCTGTTGAGGGAGAGTTAGCCATGCCAGTATATGCTGTGTACAATGTGACTTTGTAGCTGCTGTGCCATTACATTGTTCCTGAGGAGTAAGCCCAGATTGCCAACATTTGTCCACATGCACAGTAGCCTTTCAACCATGATGCCAGCTAAGCTCTCTATCTTTTCCTGCATGGATCGCTGAGGTCTCATATATGGACTGTCAGAGTGGCTGCACAGACACACAGCACAGAGGGAACGTTGGATGGCAGTCTTTCGGTAGATATCCCATGAATGGAACTTATTCCGGAAGCACCATGAGATATGATCAGGCTAGAATTAAATGTGAGGGACACTATGGTGCTGGGATAGCTAGTTAATGAAGTGAGTTTGGTAAGATGCAGCCAAACTTCACTGGATCTTGCAGTGAAAATCCCTGTAGCAAACTCAATACAATTTGCACTGAGCCAAAAGATTTTAAGATTCGGCTCACAATTTATCATTTTTAAGTTGATTAGATTTGTACCAAAGTCTGCACACTTTCTCAGGTCATGTCAGACAGAAGGTGCCATACCAAGCCACCATAGCAGCTGGTGGAAGTTATACTCAATTGATACACTTGGAATTCCAAACTCATCTCCGTGACAGTGACAATGAAAACTTGCTGAAAGTGGTAAAACCCACCTGGTTCACTAATGTCCTTTAGGGAAGGAAACTGCCATCCTTACCTGGTCTCGCCTACATGTGACTCCAGACCCACAGCAATGTGGTTGACTCTTAACTGCCCTCTGAAAGGGGCTAGTTCAAAGGTTGTTAGGATAAAAAAAAAGTGATATATTACAGGTGATGCAATATTTTCACACCTGTTCCCAAAAGAGATCTTGTTCAATTCTGCACATTTGGAAAAGGATTTTCATTAACTGTTTTAGTTGTTCCTGATGAAGTGTAGATTGTACGTTTTTGAATGGGTTCCGGTATGCATTGGGATTATGTTGTTCTTTGCTGTATCTGTGTTACTTGTATTTCACTCTGTTCTGTTTACGTTCCTGGTGTACCATGAACCTGCAAAGGTACAAGGGACTGAATGACCACTATCTGTTCTGCAGCATTCAATGATAGTTTGAAATAGTGACATCAATTTTATCTTCTTCTGTGCAGATTTATTATCATGACTGAATTCTTGCCCTCCAAATATCGAGGTCGTATTTTGCCTCTGGGACAGGTGAGAAAGTGTGAGCACTCGGAAAAACTAAGCAAGTGGTCAGATTTCAAACGTTGATGCCTTGATACAGGAGAAATTTTGTTTCTCATCCCAAAGTTGGATGATCGTCTTAATGGTCGCTTGTGTCTCTTCTCTGAAGTGATATTTTTTCTATTCTTCAAAAACGAATGGTGAAATTAGGCCTGTGTGTGATCAAGAGACAGATTTAATGGGCAGCTAATCTCATGCCAATTCCTCACCAATACCCAAAATCCAGATTAACCCCAACGTCCAGTTCTGATCAAGATCTCCTCATGAATGGATCACTGAGCTCGATATATAGTGTGGGAGGAGATAGGGTGGACAGTGAAATCAGGTGGGTAGTAGCTACTTGGAGTGGGTCAGTGGGACAATCTGGTGGATTGTCAAAGCAGACCAAACTGTTAACCTGTGGTTAGCAAGCTGCCAGTCGGAGGCAAGTCCGGTAGCCTGCCGATCTGGAAGTGAGATTTGGAGATGGGCTGAGACTAAAAGGGACAGTGCCTTTTACATTCCAATCCAAAGGAGCAGCACCATGAAAGTGGGAAACAACATGTGCACTGAGATACGGCATCACCTGTGTGTGGGGTGTGGGTGATCACAAAAGCCACAATCAACAGGAGGGAAAAAAAAAGACTTTTATGAAAGTGCCAACATTGATTTGCCCATTGGTTTCTTTAATTATGACAGGCCACTTATAAGCCTGGAGCATCAATCAATTGGTGACGAAGCCAAGCATGGAGCATCTTGCTTACCCACTCCATAATAACCTGTTTAATCCACCTATTGCCCATTTCCACCTTGGTGCCCCATATGAAGCAACCTTCCTGCTCAGGATCTAGCAGCAGCCATCCTTCAGGAGGTTACTGTTGAATTTCTTATGAAGATCCCTATCAGTCGCAAGGTAGGCTTTGAACTACCACAGCAAAACGAATTGGTCCTTGCAGAACAGCTTCAGGACAAGGCAGGACCTCTGTGTTGCCACTGCTGGGGCCTCAGTAAAAGCCCTGTTCCCCTTGCAAAAAGACACAAGCAATGCTATATGCTCCTTAAGAAGTAACTCCCTTTCCCCCAACCCCACCCAAACAAAAATGGTAAAAGTTTCACTTCAAACTCAGCAAATGTGGATGCTTTTGTTTGGCTGTGGGAATTCAGATATTCACTGAATAAATAAAACTAATGAGCAGCAGCTGGACGAAATGTAATCATTGAACTCCCACATCTAGTTTGCTAATGCAGCTTTTTTTTTATCAACCTGTTTAGAGATGGTATGGCACACCTCTAGAGCAAGTGAACTTGGGTCTCTGGCTCAGAGGAAAGGACACTACCACTGTGCTACTACAGCCCCAAACAAATTGTGAAGAAGCTAGAGTTGTTATATTGGCCAGAACAGGGAATTAACCCTCATACCCACTTACTAATATACACGAGGCCTCCTCTCCTGTTTCTAATTGAGGCTCTGGTCACCAGAGTTCAGATTTGCCCTAAATGAAAAAGTAGTACGGATTTCAACATTGCGGTAAACCAGTGTAACCACACAGCATTTAATTTTGTTTTAGTTATTAGTCCTTTCCTTAAGTACAAACAGGGCACAAGTGAGATGAAAATTGTCCCCATGGAACCATAGTTGTTTACAGCATAGAAAAAGACCACCTGGAACCATTATATCTGTGCTGTGTTGGCACACATCTAAAGCACTAAGGATGGGCTGAAGAGAATACTGTTAGCAGAAGAGGATGATTGGAGTGAGTTGTTTCCTTATTGTTCATGGTTTACTTTAGACTTTGCATTATCTTTACTGTAACAGCAAGGAAATTCTGAGAATTTCTATCTTAGCCATTTCAATGAGTCATCAACACAGTTGTCTTAAACAGCATCATGTCAAGAGCTAACCTTTTATCTATTTTCCCTGTGGACCTGTTTTTCTCTCCCATCTTTTTAATGTCCTTCACGAACTGACTGGTGTGTATCATTCTTCCAAATCTTGTGCATTTTTCACCATGAACAGCTTTTGTTGCTCTCAATATCTGTGTTGGATTGGTGTTATTTTAAAATGTTATGCTGCCTGTACACTTTAGCACGTTATTCTAACCTTTTCACAACAATGTTACACTATCTGTACATTCCACTTTTGTATTGTATCCTCCGCTCTGTAAATTTTTATACAACCTTTACACTACTTTTACCAGTAGTTATAACTTCCTCTCTTTTATTCAGTCTGATTCAGGGGTTATCTAGCCTCTTTCTCCATGCCAGATGTAGGAGCTTCAATCAAAATGTTAACCCTATTTTCATTCTCTCCACAATCTGCCAGATCATCATGTGATGTGGCTTACATTACACATACGACAGAGAGCCAGCTTCATATTGAGACAGATACCTGGAAGTTTTTTTTCAACAGCTAATTATTCACAATCACCTCAGATTACATGCACACATATATTATAGTTATCCTAATCAACCTCTCAGATATGTCTTACCACACCTCCAGAGCGGGTGAGAATTGAACATGCACCTTTTAGTTCAAAGGCAGGGACACTACCATTGGGTTATTTAGAACTCCATTCTAAAAGGGGTCACTGAACTCAAAATGTTGACTGTTTTCTCTCCACAGATGCCAGACCTGCTGAGTTTTTCCAGCAATTTCTGCTTTTGTTTCTAAGCTTATTCAGCAGTGTGCTGTCTATCATTGTGGTGGGATGTGCATCATGTGTTATAGATATATGGCTGCTGCCTTCTGTGATACTTTCAGCATTAGTCATCAGCTGTATGACAAATGGATGATGCTTTTCATTGTAAATTCTGACCATTGTTTGTGTCAGTGGTGTATGACCTGAGATAGACAGAATGCTGTAGTGTCTTTCCATGGACCCATGTATTCAGATGAAGATCTTGTACTCTGATGCTTTGTCCTGGTTCAAGTTGGGTTAATAGTCAGCATGCTTGTTGGATCATTCTCTTCCTTCTTTGTAATAATGCATTGTGTACATGTGATTGGCTGGTGGATTGCGTGAGGGAAATTCTGATTGGATCTGTCTTCCAAACGTTAGAGCTACCAATGAGAGAAAACCATTGCTTCAAGGAATAGCATGTGGATTTAACATGGCTTTTTGAAAATCTTGGCATTTAATGATCATGAACTTTATCATAAAGACATGGCATTTTGCAAGACTGTTAGACTGAGGGTAGTCAGGAGAAGAGATAATGAATTGAATGGCAAAAATGTTGAAGAAACTTTTTAAAGTCACGTTTGTCTTGTGGTACTGGTATCCTTTATACATCTTCTATTTTAATATGATCATATCTAACATAATAGATTGATTTGAAGTTTGACATTTTTGGCTGTTGATAGTGCCTGTACATGGTTTGAAAAGGTGCACTGGAGTATTGCAGCAGGTTATTGGACACACTTTGTTGAAGCATATCAAGCATATTGTTGTCAATGTGTCCACAACTTTGATTTGTCACATAAAAGGGAGCTTGATATAACAGTCAGTCACGAGGATGTAAGTATATCCTTGGACGTGGAAAATATCTGTTGCAATCGTGCACAGTGACTCAGAAAGAATCTTGCCTGGAAGGTGAGATTCTCTCAATTGTTGATGGAATTGATATGTTTGGCATTGATTCATTCCATTGCTTGTGTCCTTATCAAGGCTTAGCTAATAGATTTCCATGATTTCTTGGGGTTTCTTTTATGCACCTATGTGACCTATGTGTTAATGATTAATCTTATCTCAGTGTAGAACTCCATGTGGAGTAATCACTCCACAATTCTTTGAGTTTTGAAATTGACTGATTGTTGACTTTGGAAAATTCTATTCCAAGAGATGCCTAGTTCATCTCTGAATGAGCAGATAGAATGTTCTTGCTCAGGGACCCGTTGAATGTATTCATGCCAGCTACCAGTGATGATCCTTTAGAGCTGCAACAACTGGACATCACCAGGCATGGTTTGTTTTATCTACTAAGCTTGACCATTGCCAAAATGAATGAGATTTGGTATGAGCAATATCTTCAAACTCTGGTTTGATAATATCCACTTGTAGGTTCAGGGGAGTATCTTTGTTCTGGGTGGGATTTGAAAGCCGGCTAAGAGCATTGGGAATGCTCAGTGTTTGAGGCTGGTTTGTGTTGTGTTTCAAAATCATACCCATGGGTCTTCCTAAGCAGATGTTGTAGTCATGGAGGTACACTGTCAGAAGTTTTCAGCCAATTGTTTCCAACAGTTTATTGTCAGCATGAACAGTGAAATGTTTGCTGAATAGGTGCATGCGGAACCTTTCTCATTCCAGTTTTCAGAATACTGTTTCCCTTTCTATTTTGGAATAGTTCAACATGAGCTTTCACAAGGAGTTTCGAACCAAGCACAATAGGTTTGTCAAGCTGTAACAGACACGCTCCAAGACTATTCTATGATGCACCTGTTTCCGTCGTGATGAAGATTGGAGGGACCATAACACTGAAGAATACACTTGCTGGGAGAAAATATGTTCTTGAGGGGATGGAAATTACATTGGTGATCTGTCTGCCAGATATCTGATGTATCTTTGTGAAGCGAATCTAGAAATTTTTTGGTCACAACATTAAGGACGTACCGAAATAAAAAAAAATGATAATCCAAATGATAATCTGAGAAACCAGAATCTACTGAAAGCTGTTCTGAAAGTTGTCAGCTCCAGTGAGGCCTGGAGCAAGAAGTATGGACCAATATGAATTCTTGGTCTGGAGCTTGAAAAAATCTTTGCCACCTGAAAACTTGGGAATAAGCCTTCCCACGATAAGAATCTTGTGTAGGAATCCCATGAGTGTAGTGTTGAGTTGCCTTCAGGTCTAAATATACTTGTAGAGTTCCAGCTTTCTTGGAAACATAAGTAATGGAATTATACCAGTCAGTGTGATGCTCAAACTTGCAAATGATGTTGTTTGTACCAAGGAATCCAATTCCAGTTTGAGCTAATCCTGAATGTGAAAGCTGCACTTGTGAGGAAAGTGGGTGCTGGGCTGGCCATCATCTTTCAGATGCAGCATTGCAATATCTTTAACATTGTCATTGGAATCAATCTGGTCTGGGTAAAGGCCCTGGAGCCAACTTGATGTTGCAGTCTGGAATCTGAGATGTTGGAATTGGTGTATTGGTTACCTTGAGGATTATGAAGATGCATTGATCTGTGCATGTTGGTAAAAGGTTTCAGGTATCCACTTCAAGGAGTTGTCCTGATATTTAAGGCAGATTAAGCCCATGCAGAGGATGCCACACCCATTGTAAGCAGTTAATTGTTTGTGGGTTGCATTGCATTGCACCAGTTTCCCGAATATGCCTCATGTAAGGTGCATAAAGGGATGTTATTTGTACTTGCACCAGTGTCAGCCTTGGTCTATGGTTCAATCATAGAATTCCTACAGTGCTGAAACAGGCCATTCGGCCCAACAAGTCCACACTGCCCCTCTGAAGAGCACCCTAAACCCATTCCCCTACCCTTGCATTTCTTCCCATGTCACATAACCTAAACATCCCTGGGCACTACGGGCAATTTAGCATGGCCAATCCACCTAACCTGAACATCTTTGGACTGTGGGAGGAAACCGGAGCACCCAGAGGAATCCCACGCAGCCACAGGGAGAATGTGCAGACTACACACAGACAGTCGCCTGAAAGTGGAATTGAACCCGGGTTCCTGGTGCTGTGAGGCAAAAGTGCTAACCACTGAGCCACCATGCTGCCCAAATAAGGAATGGTGGACATAAAGCGCAGGCACTGCTGGGACCTTTTGGGTTTATCACTTGGTTAGAGGTACTGGCTTCAGCTGTTCTGATGGGGCATGGCAAATCAATCTCATGTACTAATGGACTGATGTCTGTAAGTTGTAACATTGCAGATACATCATTGACATGCCTTCAGACCATGGATAGGAATCTGGAAACTTTTTTTGATGCTGCTCCTTAATTGTCCCCATGCTGCTGTAGAGAATCAAGCTGCACTTTGGTATTCTCTGAGCACTTAAACTTGGTGTATATTTTAACCCAGTGTCCTCTTGTGTAATATAGCTCGGATATGTCATGAAAGGCTGAACACTGTTCTAGTTGATGAGACAATTCATTTCTGCTACAAGATTAGGTGATTCTGTTGATGGCTGCAGTTACAAGTCAAGCACTTGCAGATATTGCTGTCCTGCTGCCATTGCTTTGCATGCTCCATTTCACCATATGTTAATGCTATCCACTTTACATTTGTTCAGAAGCTCCTTTTGGAAACATCTGATAGTTACAGGCAGTGGCTAGTTTTGTAAGTATTTCAGCTGAGTTAGCTTGAATGAAATCACATTCCATGCCTTTGCATCAGCATCTGCATACAAATCAGTCTTATTTTTAATTGGCTGTTGCTGGTATGAAATGAACTCCATCCAACGCATCATGATGTTGACTCAGACTTAAAGCCAATGTTCTAAGAATTGAAATACTTTATCTGGCTTTTTGCAGTTATCATTAGCAATATCTCAGTGTTTTATTCTGCACAATCCTTCAGTTCCCAAAGTGAAAAGATATTTGACTGTTTACCTTTCTTTATCAGATATCCATTGATCTCTGAAGTGATTTCTCTGAATAACTGAAATTCTAAAAGAATGTCATTGGAATGCCAGTCCATGTTCACATACTCACTGTCTATCCTTACTGTGCAGCTTTGTGCTCTTTAAGAATTGCAATATAATGCTTCTCTTTCTTTTTCTTCTCACTTTTTCTTCCTCTCCTGGTTGCTGATTTAGAGATTGTTGCTTTCTTTTTATATTATCTTCTTCCAAAAGAAATGGTTGTACCATGACTATATGTGGCATTCATGCAAAAAAATGTAGTGGAGTGACATTGTGCATGCTTTTTTTCTGCTCTCATGCTATTTTGGAGGATGACAAAATGTTGGAAGTAACTGATGACCGAAGAGGTAAGCCATAACAATAGTAAGAATGGTTCCTTCTCAGCAGGAATTGTTTAACTGAATCAGAGTTGTCCTGGGTTTCTTGTAATCATGGCTTTAAATCAGACACACTGTGGGCTCTTATTCTTTTCAAAGGAAAGAGAGCATACTCACAACTGTTCTTCTGTTCTCTTTGTCATGCTTAGTACAGCTGTAGCCTTCAGCTTTGGTTGTGAAACGTGACTTCAGCTATGAGTTCGAATATATGAGAGTCACTCTTAGGAAAAGAAAATTTGTAAAAACTGCTTTTGCAGTTTTCACCTTTTAGCTATTAGTACTGTGTCCAGTTTCTAATTCTTACTGTCATCAGCTTCACTTGTTGCCACTGTGATATGATATGGTTTCCTATATGTTCACCCACATAACGTATACCATAGAGACTTGGCTTCTTATTGAGACAGAAATCTGGAAATTTATAAACAACTGTGTATACTAATGCAGCATCTCAAACTTCCATATACCATCTGGACTATATGTTTGCTCAGGTTACTATTATGTTATATGCAGGTCCAATGACATTGCTTTAGAAATTCAGTTATCCAAAGAGAAAAGATACTTCATCTCAGAGATCAACGGATATCTGATAGAGAAAGTTAAACAGTCAAAAATCTTTTCACTTTGGGAACTGAAGGATTGTGCAGAATAAAATACTGCAATATTGCTAATGATAACTGCAAAGATCCAGACAAAATCTTTCAATTTTTAGAATATTGGCTTTAACTCTGAGTCAACATCATGATGCGTTGTATGGAGTTCATGTCACACCAACAACAGCCAGTTAAAAATAAGACTGAAACAGTCTGACACTCTAAGTGACTGTTTGCTAAATGACTGCACAGAGAGAAAGATAGACATCTGTTATGCTACAGTGTTACATGTTGTAATGTCTTCTAGCTATCTTAAAGTTTTTGTGCGTTTCTCAGATCTGAATAATAATCCAACATCTGATTGCTTTATTGTTGTCACATGTATTGAGATACAGTGAAAAATGTTGTTTTGTGTGCTATGCAGGCAGATCATACCATGCAAGGTGCATCAGGGTAACAGAACGGAGTGCAGTATACAGTGTCACAGCCACAGAGAAAGTGCAGAGATAGAGAGATCAGAATTAACATTTGACAGGTCCATTCAAAAGCCTGATAACAGGGGTTCTTGAATCTACTTGTATGTGTATTCAAAGGTTTATATCTTCTGCCCGATGGAATAGGGTGGAAGAGATATAACCGGGGTGGGAGGGGTTTTTAATTATGTTGGCTGCTTTCCTAGAGGCAGTGAGAAGTGTAGATAGAGTCAATGGATGGAAGGCTGGTTTGTGTGATGGACTGGGCTGTGTCACGACTTTCTGTTATTTTTATTGTTCTTGGGAAGAACATTTGCCATACCAAGCTGTGATGCATCCGGATAGAATGCTTTCTATGGTCTAATATATAAATATCACGTGTCCTGCGATGGGCAGAAACAGGCCATTCACTTTTTAAAAAAATGTCTATAATTACTTTACTCTCTTCATTTTTTTTTCTGTAGCTCTTCTGGCTGTTGGGCTCCACAATAGAGATCTTGTTGGCATACCTAATTATCCCTACATTGGGCTGGCGTTGGCTTGTGCGTATCTCTACTGTACCAAGTATCATTCTGCTGGTGGTATTTAAGGTGAGACAAAACAATCTTTCCATTCTCAACCCACAGTTTTGACAAATCTTTGATCCACACATTTTTAATTGACAATAATGTAGCTACTGAAGGTTCTGCTCAAAGGGTAAAAATCCTATATTAGAGGATACAGGTAGTACACAGAGGCTGAAATCCTCCTTCCTGCGTCAGCTCAGTTTTACTGCTCATTCTCCCCACCCGCTCGTCTGTTCAAACTTGCATATTGAATATCTTGCCTTGTTTCAACTAATGTTGATTCTTTCCATTTTAACATCCATTGTGTTCTTATTAAAAGGCGTTAGTGACAGCCTCAGAATTAGAAGGAGCTGACCAGAGATTTGAACACACAACCTATGGTCATCTTCCCAATGCAGTACAGAAGGGGTGCTGTATGGTCAGGTGTGCCATCTCTGAGAAGCGGGATTGTATTTTTATCCTTGACGTAGACAGTGGGAGCTGGGAGAATTCCTGGCTTTGCACCCCTGCATTGGGAAATACTGGCTCCAGAGGAGACATCTTCATTACCACAGGGTTGGGACGTAGCAACTGTAAGTCAGATCAGCCAACCTTGGAAAACGTACAGAGAGAGCCACTGGGGGTAAATGGCTGTGGAGATCAGCTGTTTAAAAGAGCCAAATGTAAAAACAAGATGAAGGGCCTACAGGTCTCGCACTCACATCCTTTCTCCTCTCTTAAGACTGAGTTGAAAAAGAACTTCTTCATCCAAAGGGTTGTGAATCTGTGGACTTCCCTGCCCTGTGAAGCAACTGAGGCTACCTTATTTAATGTTTTTAAGGCAAAGGTAGATTTTTGAACAATAAAGGAATTAAGAGTAATGGGGAGTGGGTGGGTAAGTGGAGCTGAGACCATGCAAAGATCGGCCACGATCTTATGGAATGGAGGAACAGGCTCAATGGGTCAGATGGACTACTCCTGCTCCTATTTCTTATATTCTTGTGTTCTCCCCTCACACACTTTGCATTCTTCACCTAAACACCTTCTTGGTCCGGCATACATTCCCCCTTTGACAAGGTATGACATTTTGATGATCATTTACCCATTCTACACTGTATGGAAGCAATGAATCCTTTAGCAACAGTTGAATTTATTAAAAAATAATTGAAAAAAATCTCCATTCACTGCAGAACAGTAAAAGTCTCAATCATCCAGGCCCTTTCAAGTGTCAATATCTGATATCACTACGCACTTGAAACCACTTAATGTTGTACATGTGAGCATTGTGAAATTGTTGGTTAAGAACAGACAGTCAGAGCTGTAAATGAAGCAAAGGTTCAGATGTTTCAGTCCTCTAATGGATATCTGGGCTCTCAGCCACACCCCGCTTATGTATTCTTGCCTGAGAGCCTGGACAACTGTTACTACCTTGAAACACCCAAAAACATTGATAGAACAGCTGAAGATAACACAGTGTGGAGCTGGAGGAACACAGCAGGCTAGGCAGCATCAGGGGAGTGGGAAATTTGGCATAATTTCCCACTCCCCTGATGCTGCCTAGCTTTTTTTTTTTTTCCTGCTCATCTGATGCTGCCTGGCCTGCTGTGTTCCTCCAGCTCCACACCTTGTTATCTCAGACTCCAGCATCTGCAGTTCTTACTACCCACTCTTATCATTGTTATGTTAACTATTTATCAAGGAAAAGACCAGTGATCAAGAAAGTGAGCAGGGTACTGATGTCAATACTTGTAGCAACAGTGCAATTGGAAGAGGCATAATCCTTTGGTGAATTTAAATTGTGGCTTGTTATATTTTGTTTGAGTCTCCATGAAGAACATTCATTGGCGAGTTCCTCAGCATTTGGATGTATTGGAAAATATAAACAAATGCAAACCACTCTACTGGAGTGGCACGGTGGCTCAGTGGTTAACACTGCTGCCTCACAGTGCCAGGGACCTAGGTTTGGCCTCACCCTTGGACAAAAGTGTCTGTGGCCATTCTCCACATGTCTGCGTGGGTTTCCTCTGAGTGCTCCGGTTTCCTCCCTCAAGTCTAAACATGTGCAAGTTCAGTGGATTGGCAGTGGTATATTTCCCATTGTGTCCAGGGATGTGCAGGCTAAGTGGATTAGCCATGGGAAATGCAGGGTTACAGGGTTAGAGTAAGGGAGTGGGTCTGGGCAGGATGCTGTTCGGAAGGTCAGTGTGGATCAGATGGACCGAATGGCCTGCTTCCACACTATATGGATTCTATGAGTAGTTCACCACAGAATTAAAATGGTAGTACCCAGTGAATTATCTGAAATTTCACAGAAATTTCTAGTCATTACAGAAATAGCTGGAATTCACCAAACGAATCCAAAATTATGCCCCAGTTTAGGGAACAAAGAATAAGTGTGTTTGCAGCCTGGGTGTGGAATTTCTTTGATATTTCTGTTCGAAATGTAATAAGATAATCAGTTGTAACAGTAGAAGGGAGAGATGTGAACTGATTAAAACATACTTTATATTTTAGGTGTGTTCAATTGCTTTTTAACAAAAACTGCTGCAAGCAAACACAAGGTGTTATATAGAAAATACTCTCGCAGTTGCACAACAGACGGTAAATTTTCGTCAAAATATTCATGAAGTGCAGTGACATGATTTTGAGTGGGAATTAATCTGCAGTGACCTGTTAGTGAACGGAGAATTACTGACGTTAGTTGGATGTGTCTGTATTAACTTCTGTTACGAAGGAGTCCTCTCCTGATCTGGCATTTCCATGCCAGCTCCATCCATACCTGCTTCACTTCTGCCTTTGTGTTTCTGTTCTTGTCAAAATTAAATCACAGTCTCCTTGATTGATGACCAACAATCTCATCTCATACTTTGGCTCTCTGTAGTACTATTTATTGGCATGCTTTCTATTTCCTTCCTCATGAGAGATTTGTCACCAAAACTTTCTCAAATGATTTCCTCCCCCTTCAGAGTTGATAAAAGTGTTAATCCGATATTTTGTCGGCCAGAGAAACACCTATATACACTTCAAGTTCCATAATAGATTGTTGCCCACATTTATTTCATAGTTCACCCCATTGATTGTTACACTTGCTGCCATCTATCTCATTGTCCATCCATTAATCCAGCAATTATGCATCATCTCATCAATACGCCATTCATTCTCCCAGTGGCTACCCATTCATTGCATATCTGTTGTGCTGAAATTCCATCGTCTCTCACTTTTCCCAGTGTATTCCAGAATCAGCCCGATACAATGTTTCTGTGGGGAACTCTCAGTTTGCCACCAAGACCCTGGATTACATTGCAAGAATGAATCGATCCTGCCTCCCTCAGGGCTCTTTGATGGAGTCCGAAACAGTAAGTCTAAAAGAAACATTCATTTTCACGGCAGGTAAATTCCAATTAGTTGAAGAAGGCTGCATTGATACATCATCCAGAATTATATGTTAAAATCAGAGTTTTAAGAGGGAAATCCTTTTTTAGGATGCATCAAAAGTTAGCAGTTTTCCAGTTTTTAAAAGGGTAGTCTCCATGTTTCATTTCTCTTCAAGTTCAGGCTGATAATATGGTGTCTGGTCCAAATAGACTTGGCATAAATTGCAGCCCGGAAGTCAATGGATTATCAAATGTGTATATAATAGGAAAACAATTAATATGTTTCCACAAGGTCAAAAGGTAAAATTGGATAATCTTAGACTGTTCTAGCAAAGAGCTGACATTGTTATGCTCTAGTAGCCTCCTACAATGATTTAATCTCTATACTTGAGTTAAAGTTAGTGGGTTCAATGGAAACACTCGGTGGGATATTTTTCTTGGGATTCTGTTTTGTTGTATACTCAATTCCTGAAGGCTGCTAATGAAGATTGGTTAAAGTTGTTACATTATTCATTGCAGCGATTATAAATATCATTTTCAAACCAGATTTCCTTCTATCTGAGCTTCTGAGGAATTAGCAACGTTTACATTTAGCAAATTGCTGAAAAGTTTTTGATCAGGACTAACTTGGCTATGTCTTCTCTAGTTGATTTGGGGGTGGGTGTGTCTATGTTTAGTTTCAGTACCCTGAGCTGAAGCCTTATGTAGCTGATGCCCTTGAAATTCCACACAAGAGGCATGGATTTCTACTGTTCAGAAGATGTGTCTGCCTGCAAAAGTTGTCACTCGTTTGACTAGAAGGAAGAAAATATTTGTGATATAGTTGAAATGGAGCTGTTTTGCACTCTGTGAACTCTTGCGAAACAATGAGTTGCATATCAGTTCATCGGGTTTTAATGTTGTTGCTTAAGGGAGTGCTATTACACAGAATAATTGAAATGACAAAAACTTTGAGGGTTTGAGCTGTAGGGAGAGGCTGAATAGGCTGGGGCTATTTTCCCTGGAGTGTCGGAGGGTGAGGGGTGACTTTATAGAGATTTATAAAATCATGAGGGGCATGGATACGGTGAATAGCCATGGTCTTTTTTGCAGGGTAGGGGAGTCCAATACCGGAGGGCATAAGTTTAAGGTGAGAGGGGAAAGATCTAAGATGCACCTAAGGGGCAACTTTTTCACGCAGAGTGTGGTGCGCGTATGGAATGAGCTGCCAGAGGAAGTGGTGGAGGCTGGTACAATTACACCATTTAAAAGGCATCTGGATGGGTCTATGAACTTTACTGAGATAACCGATGACTTTGCCAAATTACTGACTTGATTTCTTTCTTTGTCCGTAGCAAATCAGGGGAAGAATGTCTGACTTGCTGGGTGCAGAATTCAGACGCACAACCTTGCAGTCCTGGTTCATCTGGTAAATGCTGTCTACCTACAAACTACAACCAAACATTTAAACAAACACATAAATATTCTTTGAACACATTGTGTAGATCTTTTTTTCTTTCCTGCCCTAACTTTCCTATTTTTTTAAAAATCTGATGGCAAGTTTTTCTAGTTAATCTTCTCTCTCTGCTCCTAAATATTTCTGAGCTACAGGTTCCCCTGAAAATATCTGATATTCCTCCCCTACCTCACTTTGGCAATGACTAATCAACATAGTCAGAGTTGGATCTTTGAACTGAGAAAGACAGGACAGCTTAGCCCAATTCTGTCTTCCACCTGACCTTCGAATCGGTTTCCCAGTTTCCTCTACACAGTAAGCAAGTCCGGCAAATTGTTGCTTAAAGCATAGATTCAGCTATAAAAATGGGAATAATTTAGTCCAGGAGACTCGGGGTTCCTCTGATGAGCCCAGAGATCAGTGGGGTTCTTGAGCGAGTGAGAAGAGTTCAGTCGATTGTGATCACCCAGTGGCCAGCCAACTGGAGGAAGTGATGAGAGGGGTCCACCCAGTTACTTCCCCAGTGGTGGGGATGGGTCCTGCTTCTGATGTCTCTGGTGTCAGCAGACACCTCCCTTGGTGCTGCTCCTCTCGTGCCTTCAAAATTGGGCTCTCCGCTGGGTGTTAACTTGGCAACAAAGTGTTTCTGTCTGCTACCCCTGGAAATTCGTGTCCAATTCTGTTCCCCTCAGTCTGTTCCATTAGCCCAGCCCACTCTAAGGTGTGCCCCTCAGATTGTTCCCTTAGCTCCTTCCCCTCTGATCTAGGCCTCTTGGTGTATTCCATTTGTTCCTGCTCCCTCAGATTGTAACTTTGCAGACTCATTCCATCCTGCTGTTGAGGGGTGCTCTGAAATGACCATAGTATCTCCTGGCTTCCTAATTGGTACCTGTAAGTACATTTCAGCATCGAGCAAATGCATGCTGCCATCTTCTTGATGATCAGAGTTGCTTTCTAGCCACATTGAGGTGATTTCATTAACTTGTTGCCTCTCTTGCCGAACATTTATTTCAACCATTGTCTTCCACCATGGTCACTCCTGCTTATCCAGTCACACCTGACTTGTGTTTGGAGGATATCATGCCATCAATAGGGAGAACAGGCCCAACCTCTCAATTTCACCTTGTAAGAAAATCCCCCCACATCCATTATCAACCTAGTGAGCCTTCTCTGGGAAAATGTGTAGTTATGCACTTTATCAGAAAGAACAGAGGCACTGAATATTATTTAAATGGAGAAAGACTGCAGAAAGCAGCAGTACAGAGGGATCTTGAGGTCCTCGTGCATGAATCAGAAAAGGCTCACAAATGAGGAATGGAGTATAAAAATAGGGAAATCTTGTCAAAAATATGCAAGGCAGTAGTTAGACTATTTTTAGAATGCTGTGAACAGTTTTGATCCCCCTATCGAAGGAAAGATATACTGTCATTGAGGGTAGTCCAGAGAAGGCTCACTAGGTTGATAATGGGTGTGGGGGGATTATCTTACAAGGTGAAATTGAGGAAGTTGGGCCTGTTCTCCCTATTGATGGCATGATAGCCTCCAAACACAAGTCCTGCTCAAAAGGCCCATGGGGTAATGGATGTGCTTTCTTTTTGGCAAGTTTTAGCAATAATGTGTGTTTTGCTGAAACATAGCAACATGTATTGCTGGTTATATTGGTTAATGTTAAAATTAGGAACAGCACTAGGCCATTCAGCCTTTTAAGCCTGTTCACCATTCAATGAGATAATGGCTGATATTCTACTTCAACACTGTTTTCCTGCCCTTATTTGTGTTTCTGTGAGGTTTTTAAGAGTAAAAATCTATCGATCTCCATATTCAACATACTGAACAATTGAGCCTCCACGGCCCCCTGAGCAGAGAATTCCAAAGGTTCAGCATCTTCTAAGTGAAGAAATTGCTCCTGATTGATTGATTTGATTTATTGTACGTGTACCTAAGTACAGTGAAAGGCTTTGTTTGCGAGCAATACAGGCAGATCATAGTAAGGAAGGGCATACAGGTCATAGGGTGAAAAAAAACTTGGACAAAGTAAGGCATACAAGTTACACCGCACAGATGTGCGCTAGGTAAGATCAACATTAACAAGATCAGCATTATTTGAAGTTAGAATGTCTATTCATCACTCTAATAATGGCAGGGAAGAAGCTGTTCTTGAGCCTGCCTATGTGTATGTTCAGGCTTCTATATCTTCTGCCTGACAGAAGAGGTTGTAGGAGGTCATTACCAGGGTACAATAGGTCTTTGATGATGTTGGCCGCCTTTCCACGGCAGCAAGCTGTGTAAATAGAGTCCACAGATGGAAGGTTGACTTCTGTGATGGTCTGGGCTGTGCACACAACCTTCTGTAGTTTTTTACGGTCCTGGGTAGAGCAGTTGCCATACCAGGCCGTTATGCACCCGGACAGTATGCTTTCAATGGTGCATCTGTAGAATTTGGTGAGGGATGTTATTGACATGCCAAATTTCCTGCCCTGCCTGAGGAAGAAGAGGCATTGTTGTGCCATCTTGACTGTTGCATCTATGTGGGAAGTCCAGGAAAGGTCGTCAGTTATCGTCACTCTTCGGAACTTGATTCTCTCAACCTTCTCAACCTTCGCTCTGTTGATGTAGATGGGGGTGTGTTCTCCTTCTTTCTTTCTGAAGTCTACAAACAGTTCTTTAGTTTTGCTGACATTGAGAGACCGATTGTTTTCATTGCCCCATGTCACCAAGCCCTTTATCTCCTTTCTGTATTCTGACTCTGTTGTTTGATACCGGTCCTACTTACGGTGGTGTCATCAGCAAACTTGTAGATGGCGTTTGTTTAGAATTTGGCAACACAGTCATGGGTTTACCGAAAGTACAGTAGGGGGCTGAGTACATATTCTTTAGGGGGCTCCAGTGTTGTGTGGTGGAGGTGCAGTTTTCACTGATCGTGGTGTGTGGGTCAGGAAGCTGAGGATCCAGTTGCAGAGGGCAGAGCTGGGACTTAGGTCTCGGAGTTTTGAGATCAGTCCGGAGGGGAGAATAGTATTGAAGGTGGAGCTGTAGTCAGTCCCAAATGACCTGCAGTTTATTTTGAGATTCTGGTTCTAGACCCTCCAGCCAAAAGAAACACCCTTCCTGCACCCTCCCTGTCGATTCCTGTAGAAATTTTGTAAGTCTGAATGAAATCATCTTCTAAACTCCAGAGAATGTATACCCAGTCTATTTAATCTTTCCTCACAGGACATTCCTTCTATTCCTGCAATTAATTTGTTACAATTTTATTGCACTCCCTCTTAGGGAAGCATGTCACAATACTCCAGTATCGTCATACCAATGCTCAATTGCAGTAAAACCTTTACTCAAATCATCCTGTAATAAATATACTATTTGCCTTCTTAATTGCTTGCTTACCTACATGTTAACCTTCAGTGACGCATAAACAAGAACACCCAAGTCCTCTTGAAGTTCAATACCTCCTAGCCTCTCGTAACTTAAGAATTGTGCCGCTTTTCTTTTTAAATGCCAAAATGTATATCCTCATATTTCTCTACATTGCACTCCATCTGTGTTTTATTTTTGCCCATTCACTTAATCTCAATATTTTAAGCTTTTAATATATTTAGTCTGTGCCATTACTGTAAGTTTGAATTGATAATGGTGTAATGAGGGCAACGGGGCATCTGAGACCAAGGTGAACAATAATATATCTCCTTAAGCAACATGATTACCAGATTCAGACAGAATCAGAGGGGAGGTTGAGAAGGAGGGTGAATTCAATGTCAAGCTGGGGAAAAGAGAGAAACAAATAGAGGGAATGAAAGATGGAAATAACAGAAAGAAACTGTTAGCAAGAAAAAGTAAGGAGTATTTTTAAAATTTGACACTTGAAATCCAAGAACAACACTCCATGTGAGTCTTCATATTTTTTCTTCGCTGTTTAGACGAGAATGTTTTGTTGAAGTGATCAACACACTTAACGGGGTGTTTGTGTTGTGAATGATTAGAGTTAGCTTTCAATGAGTATTGAGGGAGCCTCTTGTGTCACGGTGGAAGTGTCCCTACCTCTGGACTGGAAGGCCCGGGCTCAAGTCCCACCTGCTCCAGAGGTGTGTAATAACATCCCTGAACAGGTTGTTTAGGAAAATTGAATAGGTAAAGGTAGCAACTTCATGAAAATTATGAAGGGACTGAGGGTGAGATACTATGTTTGAGAAGCTCATGGTGGAATGGTATATATAGGCTATAATTTGTAACAATTTATAACTTATGGGTTATATCTCCCTTGCTACATTTTTTTGGCTGATTTAGACATGAATTACGGAGTGCATCATCAAAACGGATGCAATTACTTTTTCAACAAAGTCTCGGCCAAAAATAATGTTTGGTATTTTTGGCCACTCTATTTGAAGAAGGCCTGAATGGGTTCACAAAAGCAATGGATCAACAGTATGAGATCATACTTCTTGACCTAGTTCACTTGAATCAGGCCTGTGATGCTTGCTATTTTGTAAAGATTTTCTGAAATACTATGCTGAAGCCTTTTGGTGAAATAACTTGAATTGAAGCCAGATGAAAGAAGGTACCTGTTTGAAGTAATCAACCTCCATGGTTCTTCTAGGTTGGGAACAGCATTTGCATATTATGGACTGGTTCTAACCAGCTCAGAGCTATTGGAAAACAACCCAGTCTGTGGCAGTGAGGGAGCTAACAAAGGATCCGATGTGGTTAATACTTTGGAAACCTGCCATTGTAAGATGTTCGAATCTGCAGACTACCAGACCATGGTCATCAGCACTTTAGGAGAATTCATGTGTAAGTAAAATCACTCCGTTTAAAATGTTAATTGTTATTCATCCTTTTTGTTACATTTAATTTGTTGAATTTCATGATCTTAAAGTGTTATCACTCTGAACACGATCAACGCTCAAGGATTGCCTTTTCCTGCCTCTTCCAAATGTCTTCAGCATAGAATGTGACACGTAATGAAAAAGAGAACTATCTCACAGCCAAGTAAAAAAAATTCCGAAAAATGTTACTGCAAGAATTGGCTGATGAAAAACAAATCACAATGTCTACTCACAGAACTTCAATGCCACATGACATCTACAACCAAGGTTATAGTTTCATGTCTTTCGTATTCTGCTCCTCTTGTGAGGAGAGCCTGTTTCATGAAGAAACATTGAGCAATTTATGCAAATGCATGCTACAGTTTAGAGGAATGAGGGGAAGTCTAATTGCGGTGTATAAGATGCTAAAGGGGATTGACAAAGTAGACATAGATAGAACATTTCTCCTTCTGTGGCAATCTAGAGTGAGATGTCACACTCTTAGACTAAGGGGTAGCAGATTTAAAACACAGCTGAGGAGGAATTCTTTCTGAGAGTTGTGACTCTATAGTGGATGCTGGAACAGAAAATACATTTAAGGAGGTGATAGACAGATGTTTAATGAATAAATTAGTATTTTTAATGAGTGAGGATGAAATGGAAGCATGGCAATAAATGGGAATGCAGGATGACAAGGGATACTGAAACTTTAGTCAAAAAGAAAAAGGAAACATATGTAAAGTTTAGGAAACTGAAATTAGGCAAGGACCATGAGGAATATAAAGGTAACAGGAATGAGCTTAAACAAGAAATTAAGAGGTCTAAAAGATGCCATGAAATGTCCTTGGCAATTAAGATTAAGGAGAATCCCAATGCACATTTGGAGCAAGACAGCAGGTGAGAGAAAGGGCAGCGACAGGATCTACTCATATTTGGAAAACAATGGACCTAGCAGGTTAGTCAGCATGGCTTTGTGCAGGGGAGGTCTTATCTCACAAATGTGATTGAGTTTTTTAAGGAAGCGATGAAGATGATTGAAGAGGGTAGGGCACTGAATGTTGCCTACATGGACTTTACTAAAGCATTTGACAAGGTCCCTACCGACAATGTTGACTGGTTCAGGGGATTAAGCCACATGGGATCCATGGTGAGTTGGTAAAATGGATACAAAATTGGCTTGATCATAGAAGACAGAGGGAAGTTGTAGAGGGGTGTTTTTCTGCCTGAAGGTCTGTGACTAGTGGTGTTCCACAGGATCTGTGCTGGGACCTCTGGCGTTTGTAATATATATGTGATTTGGATGAAAATGCATGTGTCTGATTTCAGATGACACAAAAATTAGTGGTGTTGTGCATAGTGAGGCAGGATATCAGGTGATGTAGCAATATATAGATCAGTTGGAAGGTTGGACAGGACTGTCAAATACTTGGGGACATAGGTTTAAGGTAAAATGGGGTAAGTTCAAGGAAATATGTGAGGCAGGTTTTTACACGCAAGGTAGTAGGTGCCTGGAACGCACTGCCAGGAGAAAGTGGTAAAAGCAGATACAATTGCAATGTTTAAGAGGCATTTAGACACATGAACAGACAGGGAATAGAAGGACACAGACCATGTGCAGGCAGCTGGGATTATTTTAGAATGGCATTGTGGTCAGCACCGACATGGTGGGCCAAAGGGCCTGTTCATGTGCTGTACTGTTCTATGTTCTAAGTCAATAATGACAAATAATGTTGTCTCAGCCATAAGCAGAACGCTGTCACTCTCAGGAGAAGAGAGGAGATGGCAAGCCAGCTCCTGGTACAAGAACAAAATGTGGAGATCTTCCTCTGGTGATGGGGTTAAAAAGGCCATATGGAATTCTTGGTGTTATAAATAAATGGACTATAGATTGTCTAAGCAAAATGTTCACTCAAACCTACATTATAACATAAAGAATGGGAGCAGCAGCAGGCCATTTGCCTCTTGAAGTCTGCTCCACTATTCAACAAGATCATGGGCAATCTTCAACCTCAATGCTAGCTTCTTCCACCATCCTTCTAACCCTTCATTCTATTAGCATCCAAAATGCTATTAATCTCTCCCTTTAGTATTCTCAGTGAGTGGGAAGCCGCAGCCTTACGGGGTGGTGTATTTAACATTTCAATGCTTTGAGCAAAGAGATTCCTTCTCAGCTGAATCCTAAATAATCGACACTTCATTCTGAAATTGTGACACATGCCCCAGTTTTGAACTTCCCAGTTAAGGGAAAGCAACCTCCCTGCATCTGATCTGGAAACTCCGCTATCCGTTTTCTATGCTTCAATTAGATCACTCCAACTGTACAGTACTCCAAGGAGTGTAGGCCTCACCCCATCCATCACAGGGAGATGGATGAGTGACCAGAGGTGCAGGGTAATACGCTAGACACAGTGGTTTGGATTCTGCGATGGCGGCTGGTGGAATTTAAATAAAATTAATAAAATCTGAATTTGAAAGCTCGTGACCATGGATCCATTATGAATTCTTGAAAAAACATTTTATGTTTCACTAATGTTCTTTTAGGGATAGAGATCTGCCATCCTTAGCTGGTCTGGCCTGATCCACAGCAAAGTGGTGGACTCTTCAGTGCCCTCTGAAATGGTCCATCAAGCCACTCAGTTCAACAGTAATTAGGGGTGGACAACCAATGTTGATCTTTCCAGCAATGCTTACATCCTGTGAAAGAATTTTAAAATAAATCTAATCTCCTAGGAGAATTCCCTTATCTCAAGCATCAATGAACTGCATTCCCACATGGAGTGTATGCACGCTCAGGTGATGAGTGATATCTGATAATACTCTTCGAGAGTGAAGGGGTGACTTGATTTCATGCAGAAAAGGAATTCTGCCCCTCAGAAACAGGATCTGCGTTGACAAGCAACTCTGTAGTCCCAGCAGTGCCAGGAGAGAGTCGTGGTCACTGCTGGGATTACAAGCAGTCGCCACAAAGAAGTGAAAGTCTTCAGGTTCATATTGGGAATTTTCACTGAAAAATCAGGAAGATCCCAACGAAGGCAGGTTGGGTGAGGTTTGGAGGGGTTTACATTTAGAGAGGCCAGGTGAACAGGAAAATACAGGGGTACCATTTTGAGTGAGAGGAGTGGGGTGTACCAATAGGATGCAGTGGACTATCCACTAAAGTACATTGTCCCCCCTTTCCTGTTGCCACAGCCTTCACACTAAATAATTTTGGTGGATGTGGAATGAGGTCCTTCGGTGGGGATTGGTTGTTGACTAAAAGGTCTTCATAGGCCTGAGGGCAGACATGATGTGTGATGCCTTTCTCATCTTTAATATGGGTCAGTGCAGTGGGGGCTATTCTAGTGCAGTGATAGTATCCATACCAATGAGCTGGGAGGTCTGGTTTCAAGTCCCATCTGCTCCAAAGGCATCTTTGAAAAAGTTGATTAGAAAAATATCAATAGGCCAGAGCAAAAGTAGATGATACTGACTCATGGATCTACTCTGTCATTCAATATATTCATGGCTGATTGCCTGCCTCAATTTGATTTTTGTGTGCACACCCCATTATTCCTTGATGCACAGTTCAGTAGATCTTAGGTTCAACACTAGAATTAGCTAAACAGTCTCATCATAGCTGGATAACGTCACAATTTCTTTTAGAGCTTTGCTTTAAAAGGAAAGACAAAATCAGCCAGAGTTCCCATTTCTGACTGTTGCTCAGTGACCTGTGTCTCTCTGTTTCATATCTGGTGAGAGCAAGGTTAGAATTGGACCTGATGCCCCATGTGTCAAACAGATCGCTTGAATTGGGGTAAAAGACAGTCCCTCGTAAATTAACAGTACTATTAACTAATTATAAATGATACATTTATCCTTCCAGAGATGCTTCTTAATTTTGTAAGGATTGGTTTATGAAAGTAACATGACTGGAATTCAGCCATGTCTATTGAACAAGAATAGAATTATTACACTTAAGGTACTTAATTGAGGATTGCATTTGAAAACAGGTTCCGTGTAGAATGACATGGGTTATGTGATGACAGTAGCAGCAATACAGGTCTTACATTAGCTGTAAATAGGCATCCAAGGTTTGTGAAGAACACTTGTAAACATGTGTTTCTTCTTTGTATCTCAGGGAGATTTCCTGATCAAATGAGTTTCATAAAAATATTGTCATATTTTTAATTTATCTCCTGCTCAGAACCATAGGCACTTCATTAAAAGAAAGCTTTGAGTGTTCCTCATGACTAACTCTGGCATTGAGCAAATCCAGGCATGACTGTACACTGATTACATGGTAAGAATCAGATTCAATTTGCAGGTGCTTGTGGCCTGTGTGAGTAAAATTAATAAAAAGGCTACTGTTATAATAAACAAAATGACTTTCTTCTGATATATGAGACCCAACAGTTGGCGTTAACAGTGTACGCCCAGGCTGTCCCTCATGCCCTATCATTGCCATAGTAAGATTACAGAGCCATGTTCCTGTGATACAGTATTGGCCTAACTACAAGAGTGTTCTCACCTCGCAAAGCCTTGGTTTTATTCACTCTCTTCAACACACAGACTAGTGTTTACTGCAATGAACTGAATTCATATAATATGAGAAAGCACACATTCATTACCCAACGTCAAAATTGATATGACAGCATAGGTGAGATGCCACTCGGCCTTTCTTGCCTGTGCTGGCTCCTTGAGCAAACTATTCAATTCGTCCCTTTTCTCCATCTGTGCTCCATCTAAATAGTTTAAAATATTTGTACTGTGTTCCCTTTTTAAAAACTATGAAAGTAGATTTTCAACCAACCACTGCCACCCAATTATAAAGCTGGCATTACCATTATGGACCCTGCAAGCACCATGCTTTCTAATGTGCCTAATAGCCATCTGTGTTTTATTGGTCATGTTCTTTTGCTTATGGCCTCCACACAACAACTCACTGAGTTGCATAACCCTTAATCTACCTCACTAGTCAGACTAAGTAGCAGATAGTGACTTGAGTTAATTAGATGGCCATTGATCAAAGACCACTTAGAATTTTCTGGTAGTTTTGAATTTGCTGAAAACTCCGGGATGCATTGAGATTCTCAGAAACAAAGACCTATTCAGTATCACTTCACGGTGCCCACACTCCTGGACGTGGCTCTATGAGGACTAAAACAACCTCCCTTGGAGAAAATCTGGAACAAGAACATGTTCTTAATCGGAAAAGTCATGAGTAGTAATTGCCATGATGTTGGGAAATGGTGCAATCTTTCATCAGGATTTTAAGGTGTCAGCCTTAAAGTTGTGGTGGCACCCATGCCTCTGAGGCTGAAGGCTGTGGTCTCAAGTTACGCTCTAGGAATTTGGGCAGAAGATCTAAACCACAGTATTGAAGGAGTACTACACCATCAGAGGTGTTGTCTCCTGGATGAAACTTTATAAGGTGGATGTAAAAGATTTCAGGACACACACTTCCAAAAGACAACTTCCCTTGTGTCCTGGTCAATGGTCACATTTGCCCCTCAAGCAACACCTAGCACAAATGCTACTGAATTACCATTTGTAAGGTGTCCCTTAGACTTGGAGAATACTTCATTATTGTCAAGTGATTTTTGATGCCCTGATGTCTCAAAATAGACATGTATAATTACTTTCTTAAGGTCCCAAATCCACCATAAATAGCTCCCAGAAAAATCATTTTGCCATGTTAAACTCTCAAGCAGGCTTTAAACTGATGGTGGCATTTGTGGCTCAGCGGTTAGCATTGCTGACTCACAGCACTAGGGACCCAGGTTCAATTCCAGCCGTGGGTGACTGTCTGTGTGGAGTTTGCACATTCTCCCTGTGTCTGTGTGGGTTTCCTCCCACAGTCCAAACATGTGCAGGTTAGGCAGGTTGGCTATGCTAAATTACCTGTAGTATATGGGAAATGCAGGGTTACGGGGAGAGGATAGTGAGTGGGATGCTGTTCAGAGGGTTGGTGTGGGCTGAATAGCCAGCTTCCACTCAGTAGAGATTCTCTAATGCTCAGCTCATCGTAGTAAATGGATCAATGCAACACCAGGCAGAATATTTTGGCTTTATTAAATAGTTCACGTAAGAGTGAAAATTGCTTTTTTAAAAAAAAACAAAAGATTTTTGTTCAAGGTAATTGTCAGTGAGTGGTCACTTTCAGTGAGACAGATGATGTCTTCGGCCTTAAATAGTCTCACACCGATACTGTCCACGCGATGACTGGCAAAATGGGTGAGAAGCTGGAGGCCTGTCTCACGAACAAAGTGAAGTAAGACGATAATTTGCATTTAGTTAATTCCTCAATTAAACAATGTAAAGCCAACATCAAATGTTAGTTGTTTTTAATCAGGAGTTTCGTTTATTTGCTTATAAATATCACAAGGAAGATGTGGTAGGAAGATAGCACTGTCACCAAACAATAATCTAAAGAAAAATTGAAAAACGCTGGAAATCTGAAACAAGAACGAATTTGCTGGTAAAGCTCAGCAGGTCTGGCAGCTTCTGTGGAGAGAAGTCAGAGTTAATGTTTCAGATCATTCCTCAGAGGGTCACTGGGCCCGAAACGTTAACTTTGTTTTCTCTCCCCAGTAATCTAGAGATCTAAACTAATACTCTGTAGCTTGATTCTCATTACAGCTGATGGTGACATTTTAACTAAATTAAGGAAACCTACTCGAATGGTAACCAATTGTTGTAAAATGCACCTGGTTCACTAACACCTTTTAGAGAAGGAAAACCTGACATCCTCACCTTGTCTGGCCTACATGGGATTCCAGAACCACAGCAACGTGGCTGATGTTAGATGACCTGGCCAGCCATTCAGTTCAGGGGGAAATTAAGGATGGACACCAAATGTTGGCCTTGCCAATGACGCCCATATCCTTTGGCAGAATTAAAATAGAAAACAAATCTCGAGGCAATTGAGCTGAATTATTCCTGTCCATATCTTATTGTCCAACCTCTTTTCTTTCAGTTATTCCATTTAGCCCGTTTATCATCGAGTCTTTGGGAAGACGTCACAGTCTGGCAGTCACCATGGCAACCTCTGGGATTTTCTTCCTTCTCCTCAACATCTGCAGCAGCAGGTAAGATGGCTATTGGCTACTGGTTCTGAGCCATCATCTCTTGGCTGTTGTGAGAAAACTCTTCCTACGATATCCATTGAGCTCTACAGTCAAAAAAAAGTACTGCAAAATGATTTCATGTGCCATGGATCTTCCAGGCAGACCTCCATCATCCCTTCACCTACTTCGATCTGTTTCACTTTGGCCTGATTTTCCATCTTCATGTTCTCCATTATCCAGCTGTCCCTACCATTTCAGTCCCTCTTATTCTGAATCCAGTCCTTCACCAGTCCTTTTCCTCTCAAGCTCTATCTTCACTGTAGTTGCCCTTCAACCTCTCCAACTATTACACCTCTCTTTTACTCATATTCCTTACTTTCACTCAGCTATCATTTGAACATACTCCCTTCCTTTTGTGTATCCCTCCTTTACCCACAATCACCATCTTTTAGAGTCATTTTTCACCTCCAATTCTTTTCTTCACCATACCTGTCCCTTTGTTATTCCTGGTGCTAAATGTTCTTCAAAACCTAATCTTCAGGAAATTGCGATCTCTGCTGCAGGCTGAGTGGTTAATTTGTAACTCTCTCGCTGTTTAATTTAAGAACTGCTTAATTGTTGTTACAAATTTTGCCAAAACACAGGGCACGTAGCAAACTGCGATTGTGACAGTACTTTTGGTTCGCTGCCCTTCCCAAGACTTACAAACTCAAGATCCAACTTGCGAACCACTTAATAGGATAATAGTGATCCTTCAGAAAGACGGGAGGCACATCATTGACCATATCTCATCTGAGAATGCACGCTCAGAAACGGTGTGCATGCTGGTCTGCAATCCAAGATGGCTTTTGCCGAAGTGATGCCAATTATCAGAGTCTTTTTTGTGATTTTTGCTGCTTGCAGATCCAGCCTCAAGGATTAGTACTGTAAAAGGAAAAATGAAATCCCAACAACATTCTTCCGACACATGCTTCATTCCCCAAGCAAACCATGTTCCTGTAATTTAAGATTTTAATCAGATTTGCCTTCCCAGTTCAGAATTTCTCTTTCCAATAATAAGCCACTTGCTCTAAATGTCACCAGGCAAAGGCATTAATTCCTCTGTAGCTGCAGGTATTTTATGTGCTGTTGGTTGATGTAAATCATTGCCTGATGTATCATTGTCATGTTCAGTGGTGAACACTCTCACCAACTGACTGCAAGTACAAGGCATGCTCAAGCGCTTTGTGCGCACAATCTCGGGTGACACTACAGTGTTGCATTTTTGCAGGTGTCGCCTTTCCGAGAGGCTGCCAATTCTGATACTTAAGCACGTGCAATGCAACAAGAATTAGATTACATCCCCTGAAATATCCAAAGTACTTGTGGAAAATCAGATCGCATCCACTTCAAACCAGCAAATTATGCACTTGGCTTTGTGTTCGTTACTCTTCTGAATTGCAAGATCCATCGATTCAAAGATCGAACACATGTTGATACTTAATTGCACAATGTTGAAGGAGTGAGAGGTACTCTCTTTCAAATGGAAGATTAAGATAAGGACCTCTCGGCTGGACGTAAAGGATTCCATGACACTTGTTCAAAGGTGAACAGTTACCTCTGGCATTCGTCCTGAAGTTTCAGTTCCCCAACCAGCATCATTTAAAATGGATGATCTGGTCATTACCACATTGCTGGTTGTGGGGCTTGGCTATGTGTAAGTTAGCACATTACACAAGTTGCTGTATGGTAAAGGTACTTTACTGCCAAAAAAAATCACTTTGGGGCATCTTGAGAATTTGAAAAACGACATATAAATGCAAACATTCCTTTCTTTCCTAGGGCTGTGTTGACCACTTTACTTTTTGTTCTCCGAGCCCTTGTGTCTGCAAATTTCACCATCATCTATATCTACACTGCAGAGGTAGGTAGGAAAAAGGGGACGCTCGTTGTGAATATAAATGGGGAACTGGACCCTGCCACGCAAGGCAACACTGTTACCTCTGGTGAAATTTAAGAAGTTGTTTTGGGAGAATATTTTTCTGCTCCAAGCAGTTTTTTCATTGTACTTTTGCTGTAAGAATAAGCTTAATTACGCAGTTCAATTAAATCTGCAGTCTCTCGAGTGCAGTAATGTTCTGTGTTAGCCCTGATGCTGAAGCATGCTTGGAGTGACTTCAGTGGAAGTAGCTGGGGTGTGGGTGTGATAATTCCAAAGCCGAGCTGAGGCCTATCATCAGATATTGGCAGCCCAACGCTTCTAGCCCCTGATCAGCAAACCTGGCTACGGCATTCTCCAAAACTGAACTCAAAATGTTTGTTCATTGTTGGGCAAGCATTACAAATAGTCTTCAGAAAAAAAACACCTTCCACCCCCTCAAATGTATTTGGATTTTAATTCCCAATAGGCAACAAAGACCTTCTTTGCTATAGAACAGAAAAGTAAGTAACTGCAGCGCTTTGTGGAAAGAATGGGCAAGTCAGATTAATTAGATTGCTCTCTTCAAAAGACAAGGCAGGCATGATGCTGCCTTTGCCTCATGTTCATTGGGATTCTGCCTTGTATGAACAAATGCAAAGAAACTCTTGATAGGTTGGAACATAACTAAAACAGGTTATGGGGTGATAAGGTTAAACTGTATAATATTATAGAAGGGTGTGACAGGATCAATAGATACAGAATGTTTCCTGCAGTTGAATATAATGCGGGACCCTAGCTAACTGTATGAAATTTCAGATTTAGAGCAGAGAGCAGGGAAGATGTCTTTACACGAGGAGCTTTGAGGCAGTGGAATTTATTTTCTAGGGTTAGGAATTGAGGTGAAAGACCAGATTAGACAGGTGGATGAAAATTGATGAAGGATATATGAACCAAGAAGGTAAATGTGATCAGTCCTATTTGCTCATTTAGAAAGAAGAAACCAAATGATCTCTCCTCATTTTGGAACATCTATGATTTTCCATATTCCAAAATCATGAAGTGGTTGCTGAAATCTTCTCCCTCATCGATACTTCCCTGTCACATTCCTATAGTCAGCTTAATCTTACTGTACTTCCTAATTTGCTTTGGTACCTGGAGTTCAGCAAGGGAAATAAAATTCTATATTGAATGGGGAAGAGGAGGCAGAGTACATCTGAAGATTATCACTTCATATTTGAGATATTAATTTGGTCTTTGTGAGTTTGTTGCTGGTGTACTGCTTCTACAAAGTGCCCGTTAGGGAATCAGGGTATTGGCAATGTCAGTTCGGTTTAGAGACCAGTGTCTTGTGAGGCTACAGAACCAGAGAGAAAACCTTGCTGAATGTATCCCTGATCATTCTGAGGTACTTTATTGCATGCCATCACATCATTTTGGTTGGTTTGTGCAACAATTCTTGGCTCTTTAAAACCAGAATAATTATTTAGTTTTTGTGCGGTTCTAAATCAAAGCAAATTCATTATAAATTCTCAGCAGCGTGAGCCAGTGAAGGGAGTACAGGTCAGAGATGTGGCTACAAATTATACAGTTTCCCTACTTTACAACCTGAGTTGTTAACCCTGCTGGGGAAATGGAACGGTCAAACTTGTCCTCAAGCCCATGTTGCAATGTTTAACTGAACACAAGTTGACTGGACCTGATTGTGCTCCATGCAATTTGAGAGTTATCTGCCATCATTCGTTTTTCGACCAAGTTAAATGGCAGGAAATGGTTCTCCTTGTGTATATTTTTAGTATATTTCACCTTCTTTTAAACACCAGGAGTCTAGTAGTTGTAAGGGAGCTTTTGGATTAATGATCTGAACCCAAGCCCTGGGCAAAACCTAATAAACAATTGTGTTTTAAATTTAATTAAGTTCTTCTTTCAGACTCTCCCTTTTGCTCTGGGTCTAACAGAATTTGTGAGGTTGGCATGAGTACCATTTCACCTTGTTCCTGGTTGAGAATTTAATATAGGTGTAGTTTTGTAGGAAATAAGAGGAAACCATATGACTCTATAAGATGACTGTTTTGTTTTCATACCAACTAAATTACAATCAACCCCTTTGTTTTAAAGCCAAGTAGAAAGTGACTGTTCAACACTGATGCAAAGGCTGACTAAAACTTGAAATAAACTAGAAAGTATCTGATCAGAGAGAAACAGAAGCACTTGATGACAGATCAACAGCCTGCAATGTTAACTCTGTTTTTCTCTCCACAGATTCAACCAAACTTCCGAGTATTTCCAGTGTATTCCATTTTAATTTCAGACTGTCAACATCGGCAGTATATTCCTCCTGTAATTTACAGGAGATTAAACGCCAGTCTACTCCTAAAACCAGAGCCCACCCTTATACTCACAATCAAATAGTGGGACCTGGCAGAGATTTGAGAACACAGTTTATCCTGATCAACCTGTTCAGAGATGATATTACCCAACCCCGGACCAAATGGGACTTGAACCCAGGCCTCCTGGTCCATAGATAGGGGACACTAACACTGCGCTACAACAGTCCTGGCAAGTTATCTAATTTTGCCTTGTCCATTGCTAGGCGTACTATAAGCTGCCAATGTGGTGGTCTTGACTTTTAAGGGAAGATGGGTGCAGGTACTGAGCAGTTGAGCCCTGAAATGCTGCTTGTACAGAATCCAACTATTTTTGGAAAATTACAACCAATGCATCCACTATCTTGTGCCCACCTCTTTTAGAATCCTAAGATGCAGCCATCAGGGCCAGGAGACTTCTTTGCCATTAGCCCCATTAGTTTGTCTAATGGTACTACTTTAGTGATGGTGATAGTACTTAATTCCTCCCCTATATTCTTTAGCATTAATGGGATGTTTGAAGTATCTTCCACTGTAAAGACTGATGCAAAATATGTGCTTAACTCCTCTGGCACTTGCTCGTAGCCTATAACCCTCTCCCCAAATTCATTTTCTAAGGGGCCTATGTTCACTTTGACCTCTTTCTTCCTTTTATTGTATTTAAAGAAGCTTTTATTGTCGGGTTTTATATTCCTTGCTAGTCTGCCCTTAATTATATTTTCTCTGTTTTTATTATATTTTTAGTTCTCCGATACTGGATTCTGAATTTATTCCAGTTTTTGGGACTATCACTGAACATTGCCTCCTTATATACATTTTCTTTCAACTTAATACACTCCTTAACTTCCTTGCTTAGCCATGGTTGGTTTATCCCTCTCTTAGAATCTTGTCTCCTTATTGGGATATATTTTTGCTGAGAGTCATGAATTACTTCCTTAGATATCTGCTGCTGTTTGCTTAGCTTCATTCCTGCTGATCTTTTGGGCCAGTTCACTTTAGCTAAGTCTACCCTCATTTCATTATAAGTTTATTTAAGTTAAACACAGTTGTTTCCAATCCAGGTTTCTCACTCTCAAACTCAATATTAAATTCCTTCACATTATGATCACTATTTCCTAGGGGATCTTACACTCTGAGGTTATTTCATTAAATGTGCCTCAATACCCATTACCTTATCCAGAATAACCTGTTCCCTGGTTGGTTCCATGACATATTGCTCTAGGAAACAATCCCTAATTCAATCTATGGATTTGTTGTCTTAGCTACCTGTTCCAATTTGATTAACCTAATGAACATGAAGATGAAAGTCATCCATAATTATTGCTCTATTCTTTTTACATACTCTTATTATTTGTTGATGTATAGCTTTTCCCACAGAATGGCTCCTGTTTGGGGGTCTGTGCACTTCACCAACCAATGCCCTTTTTCCCTTGTTATTTTTTTTGCCTCTGCCCAAATGGCCTCTACACCATCCAAGCCTAGATTATTTCTCACAATGGCCCTCTTTTTCATTTCTTATTAATAATGGTACACCACCACCTGTCCCATCCCTCCTGTCTCTCCAAAAGGCCAAAAACATATCTCTGAATATTAAGTTCCCAGTTTTGATCTCTTGTAACCACGTTTCCATAATGCCTATGACATCATATCAATTTTCCTTGATTTGTGACATCTGTTCATCTACCTTCTGAATGCTTCTTGCATTAAGATGCAAAGCCTTTAATTTTGTTCTAGTATTGAATTTCACTACTGTTTTATGATTCCTTTGTACAACATTTGCACATTCTGTACTATCCTTTCTTTCTTTCCTTCTGGTAACAATCAGCTGCATCACTAACCTGCATTCCTAACTTCTCTTTTGATTTTATCATTTTCCATGCAACTGAAAACCCCTCCCCACCCCCATACTATTTAGTTTAAAGCTCTACCTCCAGCCCTAGTTATGCAATTCGCTAGGATTCTGATCCCAGCATTATTCAGGTGGACCCTGTCCCAGTGGAACAGCTCCCTCTGTCCCCAGTACTGGTGCAAATGTTCCATGAATGTGAACCTGTTTCTCCCACACCAATCTTTGAGCCACATGTTCATCTCTAAAATCTTGTTGATCCTGGACCAATTAATTCATTTTTCAGGTGGTAATCCAGAGACTTTTGGTCTGCTTTTTAATTATTGCTAATTATTAATAATTTAGCCCCTAGCTGCTCATGTTCTGTCAGCAGATCCTCTTTCTACCTTTTTTTCGGTACCTACATGGACCACGACAACTGGATCTTTCCCCTCCCACTCCAAGTTCCTTGGCAGCCCAGATGAGATATCCTGAACCCCTGCACCAGGCAGGCAACACAGCCTTTGGGACTGTCGATCCTGACCACAAAGAACAGTCTCTATTTCCCTGACAATACTATCCCAGACTACAGCTCCATTTCTCTTTTTATCCTCTCTCTTGAGTGGCTCCCTGTACCATGGCGCTAAGATCAGTTTGCTCATCATCCTTCCTGAAACATGGCATGCAGGTAATTCTCCCCCTCCCAAATGTGTCACAGTGTTTGAAGCTCAGACTCCAGCTCATCTACTCTGAGCCAGAGTTCCTAAAGCAACTAACGCTTGCTACAGATGTGGTCACCATGAACCGCAATGGGGTCCACCAGCTTCCGCACTATGTAGTTACAACACACTGTCTGACCCTGCATCTCTACTTTATTTACTTATTTCTTAATTTATTTATTAAACATTTCCTACTAAGTCCTTTAGTTAATAATCTGTAAATATTTTTCCTGTTTACCTTCAATATGAAAGATAGTCAAATTACAATTACTGGATGTGTGCAACCAATGAATGTACTATAATTTCATCCGTTTTGTGCTGGGCCCCTGATCCTGAGCTTCAATTTATCCTGTTTTTAAAAAAGTAGCTTACAAACTATGAGCTGCCAGAGCAAGAAAAGAGCGCATCTTCCCCTCTGCACCGAATTCCCACACTGCTCCAAATTCTCTGAAGTATATACTCACTCCGGCTGTGTCTCACTCCGGATGTGATCTCTCCTTCCTGTCCATGCGAAGCTTACTGATGAAATCTTTTAAACTACAGATGCCACTAGCAGTAGCAGCAGACATTGGGGTCTGGAGGAGATCAGCAGCCGATTTAACCAGAATTGAGAGGAGACCCCAGAGCAGGGAGGCTGAAGGACTCTTGATGGGTGCTCAGGGGAGCACTGCTGATACTCCTGGCCAACGAGGAGTCCCGATAAGATTACTTGTTTGAGTTACTTAGGCCAGTTGACTCCACCTGCTATGGTTTTGTTGTCAGGTTCGATTGCCCCGCTGCGTGGATGTTAAGGCCTGGATTATTATGCTTCAGACCACATTGAAACAGAGGTGGGAGGCATTAAAATTATTGGCAGGATCTAGTTCCAGGATTCCCTCCTCCATTCCCATCTTGAGGTATTTTTATAGCTTCAGGATAAGGGTGAATGTCATGAGCTGCAGTCAGCAATCCCATCTACGTGTGTTTCAGGCCCCATGCTGTTTTCATGGTATCAGGTCCATGTTTTATTTTGAAGGCAATCTAGCTCACAGCAACACAAAAGAATCAAGAATCATGTGTCAATCCCCAAACCCTTTCTCCAGAAATAAACTGTCACTCACTTCTAGAATTCTTCGATCACTGGTTTTTGAAATGCAAAATATGTTGTTTTGAAGTCTCAAGAACTAGATGCTGGCTCTTAAGTTAATATGTTTTCATTGCACTAATGGATTATAGGGCTCTGTGTTGCAAAGGTAGTTTGGTTATTGCATTGATCAGCATTGTGTAAGTTTTGGCATGCATTGGAGTGCTTTATCCAAGGAACAAATGCCATAATGCATACAAAACTCTACTGTTGCCATGTTTTAGATTGGGCTTTAAATGTCCAGCAAACTTTATCTTTGAAATAAATGGACCTGTTATTAATCAATAAAAAAGAGGCAAGCGCCTGCAACACTTTATTGTTTGACAGGCAATCTGCTTTGAAATGGAAAGGAAACAACAATTGCAGTTTTATAAAAAGGCCATCTGATGCTTCAGTTGCAATTTGCATAGATAGCAGGAACCATTATGAATGCATTGCTGAATATCAAAAGACACCAAACCACTTAAGCATTGGGAAGGGGGGGGGGGGGGCGGTGATACAGGTTTTCCAACATTGCAATAGTTTAAAGGAATTATGAAACAATTATTCATCTTTGAAGTTATATACGGGCTAAGTATTTGGTTTTTATTAACTGATTGACCTCTTTCGGTGATTCACGTTTTGGATTTTATGGTTGAGAGTATTTTTTTCAGTAAGGAATACATTTGAAAATTTCAACTCTTTAAGCCACCTTTATTTTAAACTAAATTAACAAAGTCAACTTTGAATGTGCACACATCTGGTAATTGTAAGTGGTGAAATGGCATCTGTTGTGTGGCTAGTTGCTAGCTTTTTAAAATTATATTGTTAATATCTTCAGTATTGTTAGCCTTTGTCACTCTGCATTGTTGTTTTAAAGCTAGTCAAAATTGAATCTCTTCCAAAACTAAATTTTAGATAATTTATTCTTTTACATAATTTTTTTTAGTTACCAGTGGTCTAAGCTCACAGGTTAAGCATATGAAAATATCTTTTGGTTTAACATTGCATGCATTGGTATTTCTTGTTATTTTCTAGGTATATCCTACGACTTTCCGTTCCTTAGGATTAGGCTCTTGTAGTTCAATGGCTCGTATTGGGGCAATGATCGCACCCTTTGTAGCACAGGTGAGTGAAGCAGTTTTCTGTCTCCTGGAATAGGATGGCCTACATTTGACAAGCAGATGTGAGGGTACAATGATTTCTGAAGTTTAATGCAGCAAGCAATTATTCATATTTTCAGTTGGGAACACTTAGAATTCTACTTGGTATTTATCAAAGCGTCGGCTGGTGTATTATTATTTCTAATTGCTTAAGCTAACTCCCAACGAGGGAAAAGGGTGTTGCTCAGCACGCTCTGACATTTCTGCTTTGATAGAACTGCACTGGGGTGATTTTGAACGGCTTAAAGAAAACGTTCATGTAAAACTGACCTTGCCTGCTTTCCTTCGAAAGAAAGTTGGTGTCGGCAAGTATTTGAAAGATACCAGTAAATGCCCTGATTAGCCATTTCAATCTGTCTTCAACAGCCACCCAATTCAAAAGTCATCAGCTTTCATGACTTTTTGCTGCGAACAATTAGCTATTATTGTAACTTGAATGCAGAAGCTGCTAACTCATTCTGTTCACTCCATCCAGGTCCTGCTGGGCACGTGGCCTATAACAGCTCTGTGTCTCTTCAGTGCAGTGTGCATCATTTGTTCTATTTTGGCCTTTACTCTTCCCATTGAGACTCAGGGACGTGCAATGCAGGTGAGGAAGGAATCACATTCCGGAAATATCCTTGAAGCTCCTTATTGATAGAACCTGTTACTATTTGTGTGTTTCAAAGGGCTACACCCTGTGCCTGACACTTTGAAGTAGAAAATCATAGGATCTATGACTTGGTGTTGCACTGCTGAGGGGTTGGGTGTTAAAGTGAGACCCACCTACTCTCCCGAATGAATGATCCTGTTGGACTATTTGAAGAAAAGCAAAAACGTTCTGATCAACACGCTTTCTCAAAAAACATAATCAAATTAGGTTATTATGTGGTTTTTATCTTCAGCTGTGTTTGATCCCTTGCTGTGTGCACTTCACAAGTACAAAACAACTGGGAGTGATAGTTAATGTGCACTACTTTTCTGAACCAGTGTCCTGGGATCTTTTATAATGCACCTTAAAAAACACAGATGCAACCTTGTTTTAAGACCTCATCTGAAAGATGCGTCTCTATCACTGAAGTACTTGCTCAGTATTGCAATGGACTGTCAACCTAGTCTGTTGTGCCTAAGTCCTACGGATTGAGAGGCAAGTGTGCCCTGAAAATGTCATTGGGATTGACTGCAATTTTAATGGAGGCCTGAGTGAGAAGGTTATGGCTTTCTCAAAAGGTTGAGCAGACTCAGAAGTAGATCAGGATGCAATGAGGTGCTGGGTGTTAAAATTGCATCTTCAACAATATCAACGGTTGGCATTTATATAGCGGTTTCAATATTGAAAAATCCCCAGGGATTTCACAGTGTAATTAAAAGAAAACACAATGAGCCGCATTGGTTTTAGGACGTGTGGCTAAAACTTGGTAAAAGATGTATCTTATAGATGAAAAGAAGTTTAGAGAGGAAGAGCTTAGGCAGCTGATGGCTTGGGCTGCAAAGGGGTGAAGTGGTGAAGATCAGGGATTGGAGGAGAGCAGAGATCTTGAAGGGTTGTAGGGCTGGACAAAGTTACAAAAATGTGGAGGAGGTAGCGACAATTAAAGTAAAGGAATGTGCAATCCGAGATGAGATATGTTTAAATCAAGACGTTGCAGAAGTACTAACCAGTGGAGGTCAGTGAGCACCAATGCGAAAGGTGAATGAAATTTGGTGCAAGCTGGGACATACGGAACAGGGCTTTGGTTGAGGTTAAGTTTACGAAGGGTGGAATGTGAAAGGTGATGAGGTAAGCATTGTAACTGATGAAGCTAAAGGGAACACGGTCATGGATCTGGATTTCAGCAGCAAATGAACTGAGCTGGGACAGAGTTGAATCAGAAACTCAAAGGTTCATGTCCTGGGATAATCCTGTACTAATATGATGAACAAACTCATCTGATAAGAGTTCTTCAAGTGTGTATATCATCATTCTGGGGAATGGTTTGCAACCTTGTATTCCATTCCTTTAAATCTTCGCCTTCGTCAATAACCATTCTGATTTACTTTACAGGAGATCAATCCATCCACCTCCAGTATTTAAAATTCAGTCATGGAATTAATATTTAACCAAGCAGAGGGAAACTAATGTGATATCAAGATGTCTGTTGGTCTCCCTGCGTCATATGATATTATTTCCATTCCACTGAGGACCATAACTTGCTTTCCTCATCCATTACTTCTTCTGCAAGTGTATCTCATTGTCTCGCATCCATCAAACATCCACCACATGTGGCCTTTGACTGAGAAAGAAGGTTTAGAAAGGTTGAACTTTGAAGAGATTTTGTTCTACTGTTTGCACTCAGGAATAAACTTTGTAGCGCAAAATGTAATATGAAATAATACAATAAAGAAAAATTGCCAATTTTTAAAAAATTTCCACCACAAGTGCACCAGTACTTTCCTGCACTGGCGATTGAGTAAAGTGAAGCATCTTTTGAAGCATTCAATACCACTTAAAATAAAAGACTTTCTGTCCCTGCAAGAAGCCTGTTGTGCATGATCTGAAGTAGCTTTCCGGTTTTGTCAGCATCTTGTCCAATAAATGGACAATTATCCCGAAGCAAGTTGATTCACCAAACCATCTCCCTGCGCCTGGACTTTGTTGAAATTATGAAAATAACCTTTGCTTGATCTGTTGTCAAAAATAGGATGATCATTATCATAGTCTTCAACACAATGAATCCAGTGCTGGTCAGCTTGTCATGTTGTGCATATCTGTTCTTGAATACTTTGTCATAACCTTTACTGTGCAAACATATTCCATTTTACTGATAGTGTTATGCTGCCTTTCAATTATCTGTCATGTTCCTCCTAAGCTCCAGATACCTTGTCTTACTTGCTCTACTCCTTGAATCCTTGTTAAGTTGAATTCCAGATGTTATTTCAGTAATCCTTTCAATTGACCCGAAAACTGTGCAAACACCTTACTTTCTTGAGTCTGTTGTTCCTCTGAACAAGCTCTTTAACTCAAACATGGAGTCACAAATCGCTACTTGCATTGATTCAACTCAACTTCTTGAGGCTGCTTTTAGACTTTGTGTCACCTTACAAAGAGACTCAGTTCTTCCCCAGGAGTTCTTCTTAATAAAAAGGACCTGTACACACCCAAGCTGAGTCAAGTTACCAAAGCAGTAAATCACTACTTTAGTTAGGCCGTCTGAGGTTTGTACAATGATTTTGTATGCTAAGCTTAAACTGGTACTGTCAGAACTCGACATAAACGGTGTACAATAAAGGTATCATTGGGCTGATTCACTCCTGTTGTGGAATAGCACTCGCAGGGAACACTAACCCAAATTCACAGGCACCCACACCTTCATATTCCAACACCGACAGCAACCAGTCTGATAATTAACAGAAAAAGCAGAGCCTAAGAGCCCACAACATAACTCATGGGAGCATCCATTGAGAAATCAACCCTTAACTTCAGCATGCGAGAGTTAATGGACAAAAGAAATTTTGAGGTCAACTTATTTTGCCTTCTACCTCCTGGTAGCCATGTGACAGAATGATAATGCAGTTGTTCACTAATTGTGACATCTACTTCTATCAATCAGACTACAGTAGACTTGGACAAACGTGGGGGGAGGGGCGGGGAGGGATTTCCAGTAGTGCAGGGATAGTGTCCTTACCTCTGAGCTCGGAGGCCTGAGCTCAAGTCCCACCTGCATGTCAAAGTGTGTGATAATATCACTGAGCAGAGTTGCTTAGAAAATATCTAGAGCTGGACAGGAGGTGAGGAAAATACCATTCCTTGTTCTAAACTCACTTGTTCCTCCCAAACAAGATATACTTACCACACGGTGAGAGAATCGTACAGTTGCTGACAAGTAACTGGAAGTTAAAAGTTGCATCTGCTTTTTCTTTGAAGAACGTTTTGCTAATTTGATCATTTTGAAGGCTATTTGGATACTGTTTTGTGATTATGTTATAATAAACTTTTGATATTTGCGGACAAACATTGTAGACAATTATTATTTACTAATATGAAATTGACATGCATTTGGAATACCTCTCAGAGTTTTTACTTTCTGATTTATCAATTAAGTTTATTACAGATTATTATTGAGGTAAGGCTCAGGTTTCTCTATTGCTGTAAACCTGTTGTTCCAAATTTCTTTTAGTCTATAAATCTCCACTTGGTCATGATTTTATGAAGCTTAAATCATGAAATGTAAGTCAAAATCTCTCACACCACAGAGATGGTCATCAGGTAACCCGTGATGCTTGTGTTGTTCTTGTTTGAAAGAACTATTTAATTAATCCCATTCTACCTTTCTTTCCAATAGTTTTAAGCTTTATTAACACGTGTACTCAAGTACAGTGAAAAGTGTACAATGTCTTAGATACAAAGGTACCTAGGTACAAAATCTTAGGTGCAAAAATAGAAAAATAAAGAAATAAGTTGAAAAGTTTCCTTTTAATTTCCTTTCTTGAATTTCCTTTTCAAGTATTTATCCAATTCCTCTTTGAAATTTGCTATTGTTAAGGACAGGGGAGAGAGATAAATTGAACTCTTTCCTGTCTTCTGGTGAGACGTTCAAGCTTTAAATACAGGGTGCCTTATATAAAGCCCAGCTGTGGTTAACTTGCTCTCCAACTATGGTTCTCTAACCTGAAAGTGTCTCCAAGGAGAGAGCCAGCTCACTTCCTGCTTCCAGGTCAGGGACCGGGAAGTACAAGTGGACAGAGCAGTGGAGACAGCCAAAGTGCCTCAGTTCAGAATGAGGCCACTTGATCCACCAAGGCTGCACTGGATCATTACATGAGCATCTTTACCCTGTGCCAACCTCCCACTTTCTCCCCGTACAATTACCCTTCGAGTTACTTACATCGCCACATGCTTCAGCTTTGATGTTGATGTGTCACGCTGCCGTATAGTGGCAAGTCTACTCGCCGTCGGACTGAAAGACCACCACAGGACACTACCCTGAGGAACTCTTGCAGAGATGTTCTGGAGCTGAGATGACCGACCTCCAACAACCACAACCATCTTTCTATGTGTCAGGTATGACTCTAACCAGTGGAGAGTTTGCTCCAATTCTCATTGAGATAGTCACCAATGAGACATTGAGATATTTATTGGACTGCCTGCATCATGTGATATTATTTCCATTCCATTGAGAGCTTCACATAATCATGAAAGAAAAATCACATCCGGAGTGAGACACTGCCAAGTGAATATATAGTCTGGGGAAACTGAGATAACAAGATGTAGAGCTGGATGAACACAGCAGGCCAAGCAGCATCAGAGGAGCAGGAAGGCTGACGTTTCGGGCCTAGACCCTTCTTCAGAAAATAGTCTGGGGATGTTGGAGGCAGTGTGGGAATTTGGCGCACATCGGGACAAGTTTTTTTTTCTTGCCTCAAAGTTTATAAGGTGTTTCTTTTTAAAAAAAGCAGGATAAATTGAAGCCCAGAATCAGGGACTCAGCTCAAACCAAAGTGACATCTCAGGAAACTGTAAATTCATTGGTTGGTAATGGCTGCTAATTTGTCTAATTTTTCTACGTTATTTTCAGATTGAAAGTAAACAGGAAATATATTTACAGGTTACAAATGAAAAGACCAGTAGGATATTAAACAAAAACAAATTAAAAACTAATTAAATAAAATAAAGATACAGGGCCAGGAGATGTTTGAGATTGTTGCTCCCTGTGTGGGTGAGATTGGGGGCTGTCGGGAGGATGAGAAAACTGACCATAGCACCATGGTACAGGGAGGCATTCAAGAGGAAGGGAAAGAGAAATGCAGTTAGAATCGGGGATGGTATAATTTGGGGAATAGACATGGTCCTCTGTGGCCAGGATTAAGAGTCCTGAACGCTGTGTTGCCTGCCTAGTGCACGGGTTCAGGATATCTCATCTGGGCTGCAGAGGAACTTAGAGTGGGAGGGTAAAGATCCAGTTGTCATGGTCCACGTCGGGAAACTGCATCATAGGACAAACTTGAAGACTTTGTGTCTTAATGCACAAAGTATTTGGAATAAGGTGGACAAACTGGCGCAAATCAAGGGCGTAAGGTTGGGAGGGTAGGGGAGGGCTCAACAGAGGTTATTAAAGTTTCCAGAAGAAGTAATGGGACAGAAGGTATGGAAAGGGTCAGAAATATAACTTCAGGCACCGTGGATAAGGAGCCAAGTATGAGAAGGGGGCAGTCATTGCATGCAGTATCCGAAACAAGATAAGTGAGCTCGTAGCACAGATTGAAATTAGCAGGTACAATGTTGTGAATGTCACAGAGACATGGCTACATGGGGATTAGGGCTTGGAATGGACTATTCAAGAATATGTGTCCTATCAAAAGGGCAGGCAGATGGCCAGACGGATGGGGTTGCCTTGTTGGTACAAAATGAAATTAAATCAATAGCAAGAAGTGATATAGAGTCGGAAGGGTGTAGAATCAGTGGGGGTAGAGTTGAGGAAGCACAAAGGAAAGAAGAGTTGTGAGAATTACATGCAGGCCGTATGGTAATAAACAGGATACAGGGCAGAATATAAATCAGGAGATAGAAAAGGCATATTATCATACCATATCATATCATAGAATCCCTACAGTGTGGAAACAGGACCTTCAGCACAACAAGCCCACACTGATGTAAGAAGGCACTGTTACGATAATTATGGGAAGCTTCACATGTGGACTGGAAAATCGGATTAGTAGCAGAGCTCAAGAACAAGTATTTGTGGAATGTCCATGAGATGATTATTTTTGGAGCAGCTTGTAGTACATCCCGCTTGTGAACACACAATTCTGGATTTAGGGATGTGAAATGAGGCAGACTTGATTAGGGAGCTCAAGGTAAAGGAACCCGTAGGTGGCAGTGACCATAATATGATAGAATTTACCCCACAGTTTGAGAGGAAGAAACTGGCATCAGATATAACAGCATTACAATTGAGAAAAGGTACCTACAATGGCATAACAGGAGAGCTGGGCAGATTAGAAGGGGAGCCGAGCAGGGAAGAGGGTGGAGCAGCAGTGGCTGGATTTTCTTGGGGTAATGTGGGAGGCAGAGCAGAAATTCATCCAGAGGAAGAAGGGACATACTAAGGGGAAGAGGAAGCAACCATGGATGACAAGAGAAGTCATAAGGGACAGCATAAAAACAAAAGAAAAATCATACAATACGGTGAAGAATAGTGGGAAGGCAGAGGATTTGGAAATCTTTAAAAACCAGCAGATGATATCTTAAAAAAAAAGCACAATAAGGGGGAGAAGATGAAAAACGAGAGTAAGCTAACTAGTAAAATCAAAGAAGATTACAAAAGTTTTTTTTAGAAATGTAAGAAGTAAGAGAGAGGCAACAGTAGACATTGGACCACTGGAAAATGAAGCTGGAGAAGTAGTAATGGGGAGAAAAAATGGTGGCGAAACTGAACAGGTACTTTGCATTAAGCTTTGTGGTGGAAGACACCAGTAGCATAGCTGAACTTGAAGGGAGTTGGGGGCAGAGGTAAATGCAGTGGGCATCACTCAAGGAGAAGATACTGAGGAAGGAAGGACATCTAAAGGTGGATAAATCACCCAAGCCAGGACTACAAACCAGGGTTCTGAAGGAAATAGTTGAGGAGATTGTGGAGGCATTGATGATGGTCTTTCAGGAATCATTGGAGTTAGGGAGGCTCCCAGACAATTGGAAAATGGTTATCTACTACCCATATTTCAGAAGGGAGGGAGGCAGAAGATGGGAAATTATAGGCCAGTTAACTTGACCTCAGACTTTGGTAAGATTTTAGAGTCTATTATGAAGGATGAGATTGTGGAGGATGTGGAAATGCATAGTAAAACAGCACGGCTTCATCAAGGGGAGATCACGCCTGACGAATCTGTTAGAATCCTTTGAGGAGGTAACAAGCAAGTGAGACAAAGGAGAGCCAGTGGACATGATCTATTTGGATTTCCAGAAGGCCTTTGACAAGGTGCTGCACAGGTAGCTGCTAAATTAAATAAGAGCCCACAGTGTTAGGGGCAAGTTATCGGCGTGGATAGAGGATTGGCTGACTGGCAGAAGGCAGAGAGTAGGGATAAAGGCGTCTTTTTCAGGATCGCAGCTGGTGATTAGTGGAGTTCCACAGGGGGCAGTGTTGGGGCCACAACTATTCACAGTATGCTTTAATAATCTGGATGAAGGAATCTGAGGGCACTGTTGCTAGGTTTGCAAGCAACACAGGTGGGGGAAGAGACAGGTAGTGTTGAGGAAGCCAGGAAGCTGTAGAAGGACCTGAACAGGCTAGGAGAGTAGAAAAAGAAGTGGCAGATGGAATACAATGTGGGAAAGTGTTAGGTTATGTGCATTGGTAGGAAGATTAGAGACGTGACAGGGAAACATTTCAGAAATCTGAAGCACAATGGGACTTGGGAGTCCTAGTTCAGAATTCTCTTAAGGTTAATATGTAGATTCAATTGGCAGTTAGAAAGGCAAATACAATGTTGGCATTTATTTCAAGAGGGCCAGAAAAAAGAGCAGGGATGTGCTGCTGAGGCTGTAGGAGGCTCTGGTCATACGTTATTTAGAATATTGTGAGCAGTTTGGGCCCATCTCTATGGAAGAATGTGCTGGCATTGGAGGCAGTCTAGAGGAAGTTTACAAGAATGATCTCGGGGATGAAGGACTTGTCATAGTGGCAGTTGAGGTCTCTGGGTGTGTCTTCAATGGAGCTTAGAAGGATAAGGGGGGACCTGATTGAAACTCTCAAAATAATGACAGGCCTGGATAGAGTCAATGTGGAGAAGATGTTTCCACGAGCAGGTGAGACAAGGACCCAAGGACACAGACTCAGAGCGAAAGGATGACCTTTAGAATTGAGTTGAGGAGGAATTTCTTCCGCCAGAATGTGATGACTCTGTGGAACTCATTTCTGCAGATGGTTGTAAAAGCCAGGTCATTGAGTGTATTTAAGACAGAGGTAGTTTCTTTATTAGTGAGGGGATCAAAGGTTATGGGGAGAAGGCAGAAAAATAGTGTTGAGAAACATAGTAGCCACAATTGAATGGTGCAGCAGTCGATGGGCAGAATGGCCTAATTCTGCTCCTATGTCTCATGGTATTACGGTTTATAGCTTACTTTTCACATGCCCCTACCTGTATCATATCCTTCTCCATTCACATATTTCCAGAACCAGGGTTTGGAACATACCACCAGGATGGAATTACCCTCCTGAGGTCAGAGGTCAGACTCTGACACCAGAAACTGGCCTCATAAAATCACAAAATACTTGCTTCTGAATATTCATGACAACTTATTTTAGAGTGTTTGCATTAAATTCCATTTTTGTGCTATTTAGCAGAAGCTCCGCCATTTATGTTTAAGCCACCAGCCCTGCAGAGAAAAAGGAATGTAGAGTGATGGACCCAATAGCCTATTGCTGTGGTGTAACTTGCAAAAATAATGTGCTTGATCATTGATATTCCTTCAACGGTTTGTCTTGCAATGAGGATTATATGAGCATACAAATTAGAGCAACAACAGACCATGCAACCCCTGAACCCTGCTCTGCTGTTTAATAAGATTATGGCTGAATTAATTCTAAACTTAAATCCATATTTCACCCTATCCCTGTGGGAGCAGACTCCTTGTGTATATTTAAGACTGAGCTAGATAGATTCTTGATCGGTCAGGCAATCAAAGGGTTAAGGGGAAAGGGCAGGAGAGTGGACATGAGAAATGTGGATCAGGCGTGATCCTATTGAATGTCGGAGCAGGAGGGGTTCATTGGCCCACTCCTGTTACTATTTCTTATGGTCTTAACCTTTCAGCTCCTTCTTAAGAAGAATCTGCCCACGTATGCCTTAAAGTATTCAAGGACTCTACTTCCACCAACCTTTCGGGAATGGAGATTCATGACCCTCTGGACGAAAAGTCAGACCTCAAATGTTCTATACTTCAAACTTGTTCCATAATGCTTGTGTTTCTAAGAAATGGAGAGTATGGATAAAAGACACATACTGACTGGTGGACATGATAGATTGTATTTCTTGTGGATTTGCAATGGGATAGATGATTATCCAGTTTATTAAAAAAGACTTGATCGAAGGAGTAGATATTGTTTATCAAAATTCACCAATGACACACAGGGGCACAATGGAGGTGTAGATAGGGTCAGTAACTTATAAAGGGTCATGGACCAGTTATGTAAATAGAGAAATCTATGGCAAATAAAGTTCAAATGCGAGAAAGAATGAGGCCACATTCTCTGATATCTGATAAAGATGAATTGGATTTTTTTCCAAATATTGAGAATGTTAGCACCAGTGGAGGAATAATGAGATTTGTGTATCTGTCTACATAAATTACTAACAGCTACTACATATGTACAAAAAGGCTGAAGGAATCAGGGCAGGACTTATACCTTAGTGATAGACCCCTGAGGAGTGTTGCCAAACAAAGAGACCTTGGGTGCGGGTGTATAGTTGCTTGAAAGTGGAGTTATAGGTAGACAGGGTGGTGAAGAAGGCATTTGGTATGCTTGCCTTTATTGGTCAGTGCATTGAGTATAAGAGTTGAGAGGTCATGTTGCGGTTGTACAGGACACTGGTCATGCTACTTGTGGAGTACTGCATTCAATTCTGGTCTCCCTGCTACAGGAAAGATGTTCCAAAACTTGAAAGGGTTAAGAAAACAATTACAAGGATGTTGCCAGGACTGGAGGGTTTGGGTTGTAGGGAGAGGCTTAATAGGCTGGGGTTGTTTTCCCTGGAGTGTCGGAGGCTGAGGGGTGACCTTACAGAGCTTTATAAAATCATGAGGGTCCTGGGTAGTGTAAATAGCCAGTGTGTTTTTTCCCAGGCAAGGGGAGTCTAAAACTACAGGCATAGTTTTAAGGTGAGAGGGGAAAGATTTAAAAGGGAACTAAGGGGCAACTTTTTCATACAGAAGGTGGTGCATGTATGGAATGAGCTGCCAGAGAAAGTGGTGGAGGCTGGTACAATTACAACATTTAAAAGGCATCAGGATGGGTATATGAATAGGAAGGGTTTGAGGGATATGGGCCAAATGCTGGCAAATGGGACTAGATTAATTTACGATATTTGATCAGCATGGACAAGTTGGATCAAAGGGTCTGTTTCCGTGCTGCACATCTCTGATTCTATGACTGTATGAATGCTCACCCTTATCTGAAGGGAACAGGAATATGAAGAGAGTATGTTGAGTTTCAATTACACAGAATCTTGGTCAGCTACAGCCGGAGCACCCCATGCAGTTGGTAGGATGCCATATTGCCGGAGATAATGCCATACTGGTATTGCTACAGCACTTGTAATCCTAAAGACCCAGGCTAATGTTCTGGTGACACACCTTCAAGCCTCACCAGAAATTTAAATTTGATCCATGAAAGTAAGTTGGCCTTGAATCACCAGCAATTGTTGTAAAAAGAAAAATCCCATTTTTTTTCACTAATTTCCTTAGGAGAAAAAAAGGTTGCATCCTTACCTGGTCTAAACTATGTGAGACCCCAGGTCCAAAGTAATGTGATTCTTAAATGCCTTCTGCAATGGTTTAGCGAGCCACTCGAATCAAAGGCAATTCAGGGTGGGTTTTTTCAGCAATTCTCACAGGAGTGGGAGAGGATGGAGAGAGGGCGTAGATGGAGATGGAGCCCAGAAACAGAGAATGACAGTTTGGCAGACAAAGTAATGGAATGATAGTATGCTCAGGAGAAAGAACAGCTAATAATGAGGTCCATAAGTAGGTGAAAATGGGTCGGTTGCAATGAAAGCAGGCCAGGTGATATCAGGCCCTGTGATGTGGGGTTGTGTAAAGCATATGGAAGGAAGTGTTTAGGCCCTCGAATCATTGATCTCAATATTGAGTCCTGAAGGCTGTGGGGTCCCCACATGGAAAATGAGATGCTACACTCTAGCATACCCACACAAATAAAAGTCTAGATAAAAGACCAAGAGATAACAAAGTGTGGAGCTGGAGGAACACAGCAGGCCAGGCAAGCATCAGAGGAACAGGAAAGCTGACATTTCTAAAGAAGGGTCCCAACTCGAAACATCAGCTCTCCTGTTCCTCTCATGCTGCCTGGCCTGCCGTGTTTGTCCAGCTCCACACTTTGTTATCTCTAATTCCAGCATCTGCAGTTCTTGCTATCTCAGATAAAAGACCAACTTGTTTTCCCTACCTTCTTTAATGACTGGGCTTTTAACACCCCTTTGTACTTGGAGGTTACAAAGCCTCATTAAAATGCATGTTACCCAAAAAAAGTCCCTAGGCTCCATGATCAAGCTCCCAAAACATCTGTACAAAGAGAAGCTAAATTCAGCCTCCTCCTCAACACACAAAACTACACAGTATAAATGAAACTTTGCACTCAGTTTTGTCCTTTGAATGTATTTCTTGAACAAAATGCCATTATTATTAGTATTGTCAGAGTTGAGGTACATATCAGCCACAATTTAATGAATGGATGAACAGGCGCAAGGAGCTGGGTTGTCTGTTTCTCTTCCTGAGAACTATTTTAGCTTTTTGCTTTGAAAAGGAAGGAATTCCAAGTTCGTCTCAGTCTATTCTCCTGCAGAAGTTTCTGTTTTGGCGTCCATTGTATGGGCTTTGCACAGAAGAGTGATTAGCATCTGAGTGTCTATTACTTAATGTGACCTAATGCAATGTGTGTTGACAGGCTGGGTGTAATTGCCCACTCTATCCAACAGGGGACATTGAAACATAACAAAGTTGCCTATCCGCATCTTATGGATGGATCGACAAATAGTGGCATCCCCAGCTATCATCCCCCTTGTTGAAATTAACTCACTCAACACAGATCGGGAATTAAACCTGGCATTTTCTTGATCTCGATTGCTCAGGTAAAGATTGATGGCTCGATTGATTTAAAACAATGAGTGTTCAATTATATTTCAATGAAAATAATGATCCATTTATGTCTACTATCAGTTTCCTGTTAGCTAACCAATCTTCTATCTGTTCTAATGTGTGCCATGAAATCTTATTTTCTGCACTAACCTTTGATTTGGACACCTTACCAAATATCTTTTGGAAACTAAGCACAGCCATCTTTAATCCACAGCAATACTTTGAAAAAGTAATCCTATGGTGTAAGGAGTTTTGGAATTGTGAAAGGTGCTTTCTAAATGCAAGGCATTTAGGGACTTTTGAGCATTGTGAAAGGTGCTTTCTGAATTTAAATCTTTCTTCTTGTAACATGATGATGGATATGTTTGAAAAGATTGCCTTTTCTCAATTAGTGGCAAAACTGAAACTCTCACTTTGCATTCATTTAAGATTTTATTGATGAATAGTCATCAGATGAAATCTCGCCTTCAGAATACTGAGTCAGAGATGTTTGAGCTGGCAATTTGATTTGGTTTATTATCGCGTGTATCTTGTTACAAAATACAGCGAAAGGTGTTGTATAGTGTCACCACTCTCCGGCACCATCTCGAAACACAGAAAAATAAACTAAAACGTAGAATATAGTGGCAAAAAGATGAAGAAATAAAGAAAGTGTCCAACTTTACTGTCCTTATTGAGTGCTCTGGTAACTTCTGGTAAGATGGTGATGGAGTAGGGCTTCCGGGCCCGGGGCTGGTCTGCTTTTCTTTCTGTTATCTTTTTTTCAACTTCTTTTTCTCTCTTCTATTTTATTTTACTTACTTCTTGGTGAAGAGCTCAGTTGTGGCGTGGCAAGTGGGCCCAGTAGCATGGACTCAAGTGGGCCCACCAGGGTGCTTTTTTTTGGTGTTTGCATCAACTGTAAGTGACAAGATCCATCCTTTTTCTCAATGACACAATTGGGTAAGCAGTTTATAATAATGTACCTTTTTCAAATGATGGAGATTTTTACATTTGATTGCTGCAGAATGGCTGTTTATGCAATTGAGATTTCCATAATTGTCACTAGAATAACTATTTACAACACAAGGACCACCATGAATACTGAAATGACTTAACTCTCAGCATAAGGTGGCCTACCTTGATTGAGGAGTGGAAACAAGACAGTTTGAAGGCTAAAGAATAGATTTTTTAAACTGCTTCAGTTGCTAGTAGAGATGAAGTTCATTCGCTTTTTTACGTTGATCATTACACTCTAGCATTTCATTTTCAGTTTTTTGTTTGTGTCAGGTGAAGTGAGAAGACCCACCCTTTCTTTCAATGACACATCGAATATCAAAATGTAAGGGTGTGACAAAAGGGATAAATAGTTACATTTATAAAAAAGCAAGCCTGCATTCAAAACAATATCAGTACTTTGCGAGCAGCGTTTGGAGGGAGATCGAATGGCCGGAGGGCCGTTAGTAAGTGTTGAGCTCTGTTTACTGTCCTTGTACTGGATACTCGCAGATGTAGCTGCTACTTGTGGTAAGAAGGCAAACCATTTGATGTGCATTTCTATGTATTCAATAACTCCAAGAAATGGATGGTGTCAGCGCTGCAGCTCAGTGGTAGCACTTCTTGTCTCTCTCTGGTTGTGAGTTTAAACTCCAACCCAGAGATTTGAATGCAGAATTTAGGCTGACACTCCATTGCAATGCAAAGAGAAAGCTGTACTGTTGAAGATGCTGTATTTCAGGTGGACTGGAGAGTCCAGGCTGTGTTTAAGCTCCTAAACGAACAAATTTGGACAAAAGTTAGGAGAGTTCTCCCTGATGTCTTTGTCTGGTCATTAAAAAAAGAACCAAAAGAACTGCAGATGCTGTAAATCCAGAACAAAAACAAGTTGCTGGAAAAGCTCAGCAGGAAAAACTAGCGAGCTACCTTCTAAAGTGATGACGCAATTATAATTTTTAAAATTCAGCAAGATCCTACAAAATGCACTGAGACAAATGACCAGACAACAAAAACAGAAGTTGCTGGAAA
>NC_063349.1:5800574-5879238 GCF_021869965.1 Rhincodon typus
CTACTATCTCTGACGTAGATGATTGTTGTTTTGGCCTGTTCACAAAGTATTGGGATTATACATCTCACTGTTTTTCATGGCGGTTAACAGAGGACAGCATTTTAAGATACGCCCCATAAAACAATACAGTGCAGCATATCACAACAGAAACAGCTCCATTTCCATCCTGTTGAATTATTTCATGATTTTTAAGGCTTTTATTGAACCATCTGTTAATCAGTTTTACAGGAACAGAGCCCTAAAAGCTGCTCCGTTAACCATTTATATGCTCAGGAGTTTAAAACATCTCGATCCTTGAAAATCTCCTATTCGTTTTTTCTTGTCACAGATCCCTGTGCTCCACACATCTATCGTGTGGTAAATGAAGGCTGGAGGAAAGATGACGCTTGCAACATTTTGCCCGGGATGAACTCCTCCTTTAACAGCGACAATGAGCTAAACTCCGCCTGGATCCGTTTTGCTGGCACTTCAGGAACAAAGCTGAGAGATCGCTGTGTGCCACTGTTACACTGCGGGACCAGGAGACCTGTGTGGGTCAATGGATCCCATCCTACTCCAGAGGCCAAGCTTGTGGATCGAGTCGCGTGTGTTCCAGATCTACTGTCTGGAGACTGCTGCAAAGAGACACTGCCACTCAAAATCGCTTTCTGTCAGGTTCCTGGGTCAAGACAAGTTTTCTACGTGTATAAACTTCCCCCCACTCCGATTGGTGGAGCTTACTGTACAGGTAAATACAGGACTGCAAAACCCATGGAGCCAGCTCCATCCATTGTCTGGATTCTCTCTCACAAGTTAACACTCTCTGACGTGATTTTATTATATGATGTGGAGGTGCTGGTGTTGGACTGGGGTGGACAAAGTCAGAAGTCACACGACACCAGGTTATAGTCCAACAGGTTTATTTGAAATCACACAGGTTTTCGAAGCGCTGCTCCTTCATCAAGTCAACCTCACCGGATGAAGGAGCAGCGCTTCGAAAACTTGTGATTTCAAATAAGTCCATTCAACTACAACCTGGTGTCATGTGTGACTTCTGACTCAGTTTTGTTCTAGCCCTCACTCCCTTCCTGATATTACATTCATACATCCTGTGCTGCAATAGTACCCACTCTCTGTGCCATGTTACACATACTGGCCCCATTCCACTCTAACTCCTATTCCCTAACCATCTGTCACATTCCTTGACCCCGTCCCACTATAGTCCCCATTCCTCACTCTGTAACACTCACTGACTCTGTTCTACTATAATCCCTGTTCCTCACTCTGTGTAACACTCACTGATTCTGTCTGAGTATAGTCCGCATTCCCCAACCTGTGTAACACTCACTGACTCTGTCCTACTATAGCCCTCATTCCCAAACTGTGTAACACTCACTGACTCTGTCTGAGTATAGTCCGCATTCCCCAACCTGTGTAATACTCACTGACTCTGTCCTACTATAGCCCCCATTCCCCGCTCTGTGTAACACTCACTGATTCTGTCTGAGTATAGTCCGCATTCCCCAACCTGTGTAACATTCACTGACTCTGTCCTACTATAGCCCCCATTCCCAATCTGTGTAACACTCACTGGCGCTGTCCTACTATAGCCCCCATTCCCCGCTCTGTGTAACACTCACTGACTCCATCCCATTATCGCTTAAATTCCCTGACCCACGTCTCACTTACTGACGCCATCCCACGATTCCTCTCACTCCCTGATCCTACCCCACTGGACCCCCATTTCCTGACCCATGCTACTCTCACTAACTCGATCCCAGAAATGCAGGAATTCCTGTGGTCTTTCTCAGTCACCAAATATATTGTTAACAATTCCTTCTTAGAATTAATTTTGGTCACATTTTTAAAAGGTGTATGTTTAGATTTCCACATGAATCAAGAGAGGAACCTCCAATGTGTTTTCATTACACACAGAAACTAGGGCATACTTACCTTTAACATGTAGATTGATCATGCACAGTGTTCCCTAATGATGATCCCCTAATTTATCACTGTTTCTTTTGCCCAACAGAAGATTTTTGGGATCAGTGTGCTGATGGGACCCATAACTGTGATCCAAAACTGGCTACCTGTGTGAGGACATCATACAATGCACAGAATGGGACTGGATACTACTGCTCTTGTATCGCGGGATACAAGGGGAGTGGATCAAGAGGAAACTGCACAGGTGAATCCTTGAATATTGAAGACAGGAATAGGTAAAAACAAGCCAAAGAATTGCGGATGCTGGCATTCTGAAATAAAAAGCAGAAATTGCTGGAGAAACTCAGCAGGACTGCAGCATCTGGGGAGAGAAAAGCAGAGTTAACATTTTGGGTCCAGTGACAATTTTTCAGTTCTGGACCTGAAACATTAACTCTGCTTTCTCTCCACAGATGCTACGAGGCCTGCTGAGTATCTCCAGCAATTTCTGATTTTGTTTCTAAAAAACTTCAGGATGTCCGTTGATTCATTTCTTTGTCATAGATTGACTCGACTTATCTATCTTCCCTGCAGCTCCCTCAATCTCGTCTCTCCCCAGAAACATACCCAGTTGCCTCGACCCAATGAGTTTGTTTAAATGAATAATCTTGGTAGCGTATTGCAAAGATTCATTATCCAGGTGAATCTTTGATATTCCAAACTCCGTAACTTCTAAACAGTCTCAAACCGCACTTGTCTTCCCTGGTATTTAACCACTTTAACATGCCAAATAATTAATAGGAAATAATTGTTTTGTTCTCTTATTTTGACCTTATACCACTGTGTACAGAGGAATAAGAGGAGGCCATTCAACCTGTCAAACCTGCTGCACTGTTTAATTGGAACATGGCTGATCATTTACCTCAATACGATTTTCCCACACCATCCCCACATGTGGATCAGATTTAGTCACTGAATTCCAAGTCCACTAGCTGCAATGATGTGATCTGAACCCATGTCCCTAGAGCATTAGCTTGGGTCTCTGGATTACTGGTCCAGTGACATTGCCATTGTGTGTCATTACCTTCAATGTGATCACTTCTCATTCCTCAAAACTCTATTGAATACAGGCTTAGTTTCCCAAATCTTTCCTCATAAGAAAATCCTGCCAGCCCAGGGATTAGTCTGGTGAACATGTGTCATCCTCCCACACTGACAAGCCAAAACATTTTTTCAAGATAACTGACAGACCATTCTACACAGGAAAGGCCTACTGCAGACTAATGAGGTCACTTCTAAGTGTTTCCACAAGCTGGAGCATTTCAACTATCGAGTTACTACCATGCAGGGGAGATAACGGTGTGGTAGTAATTTCACTGAACTAATAATCCAAAAATCCATGGCTAATATTCTGCAGCATAGGTTCATATCACCCCTTGGCCGACAGTGAAATTTGAACTTAAAAATCTGTAGTGTCAATTGTTGTTAACGAAAAAGACAGTTTGGTTTACTTTGAGCAGGGAAATCTGCAGTTCTGACCCTGTCTGGCCTAATGTGACTTTAGACTCTTGGGTATCTTCTGAAATGGTCCAGCAAGCCAGGCAGTTAAGGGATGAGCAATAAATGGAGGTGCGATGCCCACATCCCATGCAAGAATAAAGTGAAGAAATATATTACCTGCATTTCTGATCGTCATTCCATTTGACATTTGACAGTGTTTATTGCAATAGCATCCATTACATTTTCTCATAAGTTGTAGCTTCTGATCGGTTGCTGTACAAGGTGATGTTGCTCTGATTGGTCACAGAGCTCCGGTACCGTTCAAGCCTGGGCCCAAGTAAAGTCAGTGGCTCCAGTATTAGCACATAGGCTGCCCACTCTTCAGGGTCTCTGTTCTGCAAAAGTTACGTGGATCACGCCTAAATCTGAATGTGTCAGTAGAATGTTTCAGATTCACAAACTTGGGATCCCCCAATGAACTCTTCCTTCCTTCCTAACCCTCAGATGTGAATGAATGTGAAAGTGGAAGCCACGACTGTCACAGCTCGGCCTCCTGTTTCAACAGCCCTGGCTCTTTCCAATGTGTGTGTGAGGCTGGTTACACTGGAGATGGGAGGAACTGTACAGGTAAGTGACACTAAATGTTCATTGTTTAAATCAGCTTTAAGATATAAATTCCATGTACACTTTCACTACCTTGTTTTTGTTAACTCAATGATTTTTAATTTTCGTGTCCCCCCTATAATTGAGTATTCCCTTGTTGACAGGTTCATAACTATTTTATCAACTTTGCAGCCTCCTTCTGCACCCACTCCTGTTCAGCCCCTTTTATCCCTTCTCTTGCACATTGAGCCTCCTCCTTGACCCCCAGCCACTTTGCAGCCTCCTCCTCCACTACCAACCTTCAGCCCTCACTTCTACCCTGAACTTTGCAGCTTTGTTTTCCTTCTCCACCTCGGAACCTCATCCTTTTCTATGCAACCTCTACATTCCCCAATGCTCTCTGCTTGAAACGAGCTCCAACCCCTTACAACAACCTGCATTTGTTTCTATCTTAGCCTACTGTCTACCTTTTAAACATGTGGCGCCCCAGGAACTGACCAGGCCAACAATGATCCCTGGGACCTCTGCCACACCAGACAAACCCCTGAGACTAGGAGCTGCACCTAGCAACCCCATAAGGCCTGACCAAGGCTTAGCAAAACCATGAGGCTTGACCAGCGCTTAGCAACCCCATGAGACCTGATCAGCACTTAGCAACTTCATGAGACGTGTTCAGCGCTTAGTAACCTCTTGAGGCCTGATCAGCGCTTAGCAACCTCTTGAGGCCTGATCAGTGCTTAGCAACCTCTTGAGGCCTGACCAACAGCTGTACCAGCAGCTCAATCACTGCAGCCACATAACTTCCAAGCTGCTCCTCCAATCACAGTCTCACCCTCTCCCACGCTTGCTGCTGATAGGTTCACCTGTGAGTGCATTAGCAGCAAATGCACAGAGAGGTATACCTGGATTGGAGGAGCAGTTCTTCACGGGCCTATCTCCCTTGTGAACAAGGTGATGTTGCTCTGATTTAGTTGCAGAACTCCAGTACTGTTCAGGCCTGGGCCCAATTAAAGTCAGTGGCCCCAATATTAACACATATGTTGTTCCCTCTTCAGACCCTGTCAGGGTCTCTGTAGAATCCTCAACATTTACATGGATCAAGCCTATATCAGGGTGTGTAGCAGAAGGAAGTTTCAGGTTCACAAAGCTGGGGATCCTCCAATGACTCTTCCGTCCTTCCTAACCCCAGATGTGGGTGAGTGTGAAAGTGGAAGCCACGACTGTCACAGCTCGGCCTCCTGTTTCAACAGCCCTGGCTCTTTCCAATGTGTGTGTGAGGCTGGTTACACTGGAGATGGGAGGGACTGTACAGTTAACTGGTACTAACTACTCATGGTTTAAATCAGAATGTTTCCACTTTTATTGTTCAGGTTGTCTTTTTTTTTGGTGTATTTTTTCCAATATTTTCAGTTCCAACTTGGAAGTGGAACCATGTCCAGATATTTCGTCGTCTACATAGAACATTACAGCGCAGTACAGGCCCTTCGGCCCTCGATGTTGCGCCGATTTCTCACTGTCTGTTTCAATGGATTCATGATGAGGATCCTTTGGTGATAATTATAAAATGCTGGGGAAGAGGGAGTATGTTTGGACACTCACATTAGTGTGACTGCCTCAAAACTGATTCTACTCAAAACAAAACCTTTTGCTGAATCAGAAAGTGGGAAAACTGTGCATTTAATTGACTGACACGTCATGTTTTGAAGCAATATAAGTGGAAAACCGGATTTCCGAATTTGGCTGAACACACCAGCCCAAATCCCTCATATGAGAATGTTGTTACGCATCTGGATCCCGTGGAATTCCTGACATACGGATGTACTTGGGATTTTCCCAAATCATTTGAAGTTTCAATGTGATTACTCCATGCTGCCTAGGATTCCCGAGAAATGATCGTTTTTGGTGGGGAATTGGTCTGGATGTTCATAACTGGGCAGTTACCCAGATGTTGCCATTCCATAACAGCTGGCTATTCCATAATCCAACTTCCCACCGAAAGATGCAGCTGGACAAAAGCTTCAGTATGTTTTCCAGTTGACTGCAGGAAGAGGCCATGTTATCAGACATAGCCAGCCTGACAGGGATAGCAGCAATGGGTTAGTGCAATTAAAAGCGATGCTAAGTGCTGCAGGATAGTCAATGATCTGCTGCTCTCCACAATGTTAAGTGCCACTTTCCTTTCTCTGGTACGTGGCAGTCAGACAGCCAGTGGTTACTCTGACACCGTGTCACTGTATCTCCCCAAGGCCGATAGGTTACAGCCCTAGGTATTGCATGTATCATGTCCAATCAAGGGCACTCACACAGCTCATGCTCCCAAACTTCGACCCCTTCCTGTCCTCTGCATGTCCTACACTCTCACTAGGGGCACTTCAACCCCTCTCCTGCCATTGCCTCTAATTCCATTAGATTCAACCTTTCCCCTCTCAAATGTTCATTCTGATCTCTCTCTCTGCACCTTCTCTGCGGCTGTAACACTTCATTGTGTTACCCTGATGCAGATTGTATGGTATAATCTTCCTGTGTAGCAGGCAAACAACACTTTTCACTGTATCTTGGTACATGTGATAACAATAAATCAAACTAAAACTAAAGGAAACAAACTTGATCTCTTACTGGAGAAAGAGGTCCACAACTCACTAAAAGGTCCAATATAAACAGGCTGGAGTGTGCCAGTTTGTGCTAAAATCAAGCTCCTCGCTTGTTGAGGAGCTGGGAAGGAAAAAGTAGATCCATTGACATGGTAACTGGGGACACCAAGGGACAGCCAATCCAATAAGCCCCATTGTGCCTTGTTGCTGTCTCATTTCCACCATCACTATCTCGTTATTCATCCTCACCAGCTTTTACTCCCCTCACCAGCTAATTCCCTCTCTTCTCTTATGGAGGAATTTGATGTAACCTATGTTGCAGCCCCAGTCTTTGTGAGCTTCTTACAGACTGCAACGGAAATCACAGACTTCTTGGTCCATGCGACATACCTGGCCACAAAGGAGCTACCTGAGTTGTTGGGATGAGCCTTTTAGGAATCATTATTGGATGAGGGGCAGCCAGAAGGTGTGAACTGAGTTAATTCTGAGTGCAATTTTTTTCTCGCTGAAGCAGGAAGAGGGGAAATGAGCAATAAATTCACAAGCAATGTACGAAGCATTGCTAGTTCTGTGTTGGTAAAAAAATAGCACAACATGGATGTGGCTGTCTGAGGAGAGCACTCTGTCTGTTTTATTCCTCTGCTGTTCAGCAACTCTTTAGAAGATTTTTCACTCTGAGCCATTTGGTCCAAGCCTTAAACCGGATGTGGAACAGTAGGAAGTATCAGATTCACAAACTTGGGATCCTCCAATAAACTCTTCCTTTCTTCCTGATTTCAGATGTGAATGAATGTGAAAGTGGAATCCACGACTGTCACAGCTCGGCCTCCTGTTTCAACAGCCCTGGCTCTTTCCAATGTGTGTGTGAGGCTGGTTACACTGGAGATGGGAGGAACTGTACAGGTGAACGACACAAACCATTCATTCTTTAAATCAAACTGTTTCCTCCTTTATTGTTTGGATAGTTTTTTTAAAATGTGTTTTCCCAATATAGTCTGTTCCAAACTGGAATGGGAATCATATTCAAATGTGCCTTGGGCTACGGGACATGATGTCTCACCGTTATTTCAGTTGATTCTTTACGAGGATCTGTCTGGGGAGAATTATAAAATGCTGGGGAAAAGGGAGTACGTTTGATCCCTCACATTTGTATGACTGCCTCAAAAATGACTTTAAACAAACAGAACCTTTAGCTGAATCAGGAGCTGGGAAAACAAAGCAACAAATTCACCCACAAGTCATGTTTTTAAGCAAATATAAATTGAAAACTGGATTACCCAATTTGGCTCAACGCATCGGCCCAAATCCTTCAGATGGAGAATGCCGATATGCATCAGATCCGGTGGAATTCCTGACATACAGATATACTTGGGATCTTCGCAGATCATTTGAAATTCCAATGTGATTGATCCATACTGCCTAGGATCCCTGAGATATGATTGATTTTGGTGGGGAGTTGGTCTAGATATTCATAACTGGGCAGTTACCAGGATGTTGCCATGAGCAGTTTAAAACCTCGTTCAACAGCTGGCTATTCCATAATCCAACTTCTCGCCTAAGTATGCTGCTGGACAAAAGCTTCAGTATGTTTCCCAGTTGACTGCAGGAAGAGGCCATGTTATCAGATAGAGCCAGCCTGGCAGGGATAGCAGCAATGGGTTAGTGTAATTAAAAGCGATGCTAAGTGCTGTAAGATAGTCAACGATCTGCTGTTCTCCACAACGTTAAGTGCCACCTTCCTTTCTCTGGTACGTGGTGGTCAGACAGGCAGTGGTCACTCTGACACTGGGGCTGATAGGCTACAGCCCTAGGTATTGCATGTATCATGTCCAATCAAGGGCACTCACCCAGCTCATCCTCCCAAACTACACACCCTTTCTGTCCTCTGCTTGTCCTACTCTCTCACTGGGGGCACTTCACCACATCTGTTTTTGCCTCTAATTCAATCAGATTCGACCTCTCTGCCTCTCAAATGTTAATTCTGATCTTTCTCTCTCTATGCACCTTCTCTGTAGCTGTAACATTGTATTCTGCACTCCATTCTGCTACCCTGTTGCACTTTGTATGGTATGATCTGCCTGTTGAACACACAAAACAACACTTTTCACTGTATCTCGGTATATGTGACAACAATAAATCAAATTTGAAACTAAATCAAATCAACTTTATCTCGTCACAGGAGAAACTAATCCACAACTGGCTGAAAGGTCCATGATGGGCAGGCTGGAATGTGCCTGTTGGTAGCTAAAAAATCAAGCTCCTCACTTGATGAGGAACAGAGTGAGGAGCTGTAGGGAAGGCTAGATCCATTGACATGGTGACTGGGGAAACCAAGGGACAGCCAATCCAATAAGCCCCATTGTGCCTTGCTGCTGTCCCATTACCACCAGTACCATCTCGTTATTCATCCTCACCAGCTTTTACTCACCTCCTCCAGCTAATTCCCTCTCTTGTCTTATGGACAAATTCGGTGTGACCTATGTTGCAGCCCCAGTCTTTGTGAGCTTCTTCCAGATTACAATGTAAATCATAGATTTCTTGGTCCGTGCGACATATTTTCCCACAATGGAACGAACTGAATAGTTGAGATGATACTTTGAAATATGTGTCAGGGTAACAAGTTAACTCAGAATGGAATTATTTTTGCTAGTACAACGGGGGAAATGAGCAATAAATTCACAAACAACATAAACAGTGTTGCTAGTTCAGTGTTGGTAAGTAAATGGCACAACATAGCTGTGGCTGTATGAGGAGAGCACTCTGTCTATTTTATTCCTCAACTAGTCAGCATTTCTTTTGAATATTTTTCACTCTGAGCCATTTGGTTCAAGCCTTAAACTGGGTGTGTAACAGTAGAATGTATCAGATTCACAAACTAGTGATCCTCCAATAAACGCTTCCTTTCTTCCTAACCCCCAGACATGAATGAGTGTGAAAGTGGAAGCCATGACTGTCACAGCTCGGCCTCCTGTTTCAACAGCCCCGGCTCTTTCCAATGTGTGTGTGAGGCTGGTTACACTGGAGATGGGAGGAACTGTACAGGTAAATGACATTAAAACCGATGTGATTAATCAACTTTATTCGATATTTATTCTTCAGATAGCCATTGCCCCTGCTGTACCAAATCCATAGATAAGCCTTTGTTTCAGACTGGAATGAGAATCATTTCCAGGCATTTCTTGTTCTACGAGACATGGCTTCCCACTGCTTTCTTAACTTGTTTCTTATGAGGATCCCTTTAATGTTAATTATGAAATGCTGGGGACCAGGGAGTGTGTTTCATTCCTCACATGTGTTTGACTGCCTCAAAACCAATTCTAGATACAAAATGGGAATTTTTGTTGAAGCAGGAAGTGGGAGAGCTGAAGAATAAATAAATGCACAATTTACATGTTGGAAATTTATCTCCCAATGTCAGTGCTCACACCTGCCCTAACCAATCAGACTCACAGTGGGTGAAATGTGCCAGGACTGTGTGAATCTCCTGACAGAGAAACATACTTGGGAATTGAAGGAGAGATTTAAATTTCAGAAGGGCTAATACCCAGTTGCTGCGACCCATGCAAATATTTGCAACACTGGGTCAAGGCGATGTTTGGGTCATATAATATAGACTCTCACCTTCCCCTCATACTGTCCTTCCTGAAGCTGGACACCATTACTCAGTTACAACTGACCTCAGTACGTCATTGAATTCTCATTCTTCATAGGACAGTTCTGACAGTGGGTGAGAACAAACTGGAATTCCTCAGCAGCCATAATAACTGTCATGGTCCTTGGTCATAGAATTCACAAGAGCAAGTATTCAAGTGGGTTGTCACAGTGAGAAGTGGACATTCTGTAGCTTTCAGCCTTATATACCTGGGAGTTCTGCAGAGAACTGGAGACTTTCCAGTGATCAGAAAATTCCACTGAGCAGGGAACCGCAGGGACTTAGTGAAATATCTCAAGGACGTAAAACACACCAAGACTTGTTCTTACAATAACATTTGGCTACACTTGGACTCAGACTGAGACATTTGTATTTATCGTTGTGTCTGCAGTTATTGACGTGTGCCTGAGCAATCCGTGCGGAGCCAATGGCTCCTGTATCCAGCAGGAAGGAAGCTTCAGATGTTCCTGTGGGACTGGCTACACCTGGAATGGATCTGTCTGTACAGGTATGTGATGGGGATCAGGGAACCCAGTGGGGAATGAACTGAACACACTGCTTCCAGATCAAACTGGAGACTGTGTCACGTTCTAAACTAAATGGGGGGATGTAGAGTCTTTGTGAGCTTCTTCCAGGCTGGAATGTAAATCATACACTTCTTGGGCCATGTGACATGCTTGCATACAATGGAACTAACTGACCAGTCGAGATGAGCCTTTTAGGGATCATTATTGGATGAAATGAAGTGAGAAAGTATGATGTGTGTGTCAGGGCAAAAAATTAACTCTGAATGCAAATCTTTCTTCTGCTGTGGCAGAAGATGGGAATGAACATAAATTCACAAACAACTTGAACAGTGTTGGCGGTTCAGTGTTCGAAAATAAATCGGACAATATGGATGAGGCTGTCTGAGGAGAGCACTTTGTCTGTTTTATTCTTCCACTGTCGTAGAGACATACAGCACAAGAACAGATCCTTCAATCCAACTTGTCCAATCCGACCAGATGTTCGAAATTAATCTAGTCCTTTTTGCCAGCATTTGGCCCATATCGCTCTAACTCTTCCAGGTCATTTACCCATCCAGATGCCTTTTAAATGTAGTAATTGTACCAGCTTCCACCACCTCCTCTGGTGGCTCATTCCACACACGGACTACCCTCTGCCTGAAAAAGTTGCCCATTTGTCCCCTTTAAATCCTTCCTGTCTCACCTTAAACCTATGCCCTCTAGTTTTAGATGTCCCCACCCCAGGGAAAAGATCCTGTCTATTTACCCTATCCATGCCCCTCATGATTTTATAAACCTCGATAAGGTCACCCCTCAGCCTCCAACGTTCCAGGGAAAATAGCCCCAGGCTATTCAGCCTCTCCCTATAGCTCAAACCTTCTGATCCTGGCAATATTATTGTAAATCTTTTCTGAACCCTTTCAAGTTTAACAACATCCTTCCTATAGCAGGGAGACCAGAATTGCATGCAGTATTCCAAAAGTGGCCTAACCAATGTCCTGTCTGGCCGCAACATGACCTCCCAACTCCAATACTCTGACCAATAAAGACAAGCATACCAAACACCTTCTTCACCACCCTGTGTACCTGTGACTCCACTTTCAAGGAAATATGAACCTGCACCCAAGGTCTCTTTGTTCAGCAACACTCCGCACGACCTTACCATTAAGTGTATCCTGCCCTGATTTGCCTTTCCAAAATGCAGTAATTTTTATGAGGATTGTTCACCTAGGGCCATTTGGTTCAAGCATTATTCTGTGTGTGTGACGACAGAAAGGTTCAGATTCACAAAGCTGGGGAACCTCCAATGATTTCTTCCTTTCTTTATAATCCTCAGATGTGAACGAATGTGAAAGTGGAAGCCACGACTGTCACAGCTCGGCCTCCTGTTCCAATAGCCCCGACTCTTTCCAATGTGTGTGTGAGGCTGGTTACACTGGAGATGGGAGGAACTGTACAGGTAATTTGACACTAACCAATCATTGTCTAAATCAGATTGTTGCTACCTTTATTGCTCAGAAAATCTTTGTTTATTGTGTATTTATTGCGTATAGTCTGTTCCAACTCAGAAAGGGAATCATATCCAAATGTTTCTTGGTCTATGGGACATGATTTCTCACTGTCTGTTTCAACGGATTCATGATGAGGATCCATTTGGTGATAATTACAAAATCCTGGGAAACAGGGAGTATGTTTGATCGCACATAAATGGGTGACTGCCTCGAAACTGATCCTATACAAAGTATTCACAACCATTAATAGTTTAAAACCTGGTTCAACAGCTGGCTATTCCATAATCCAACTCGCTGCCTAGTGATTCTGGTGGGCAGAAACTACAGTACGTTTCCCAGTTGACTGCAGGAAGAGGCCATGTTATCAGACAAAGCCAGCCTGGTAGGGATAGCAGCAATGGGTTAGGGTAACCAAAAGGGATGCTAAGTGCTGTAAGATTGTCAATGATCTGCTGCTCTCCAGAGCATTAAGTGTGACCATTGTCTCCCTGCTACCTGGCAGTCAGAGCACCTGTGCTCACTCTAACACTGTGTCACTGTATCTCCCCTAGACTGATAGGCTACAGCCCTAGGTATTGCACATATCGTGTCCAATCAAGGGCACTCACCCAGCTCATCCTCCCAAACTTCGACCCCTTCCTGTCCTCTGCACGTCCTACTCTCTCACTGGGGGCACACTTCACCACCTCTCCTGCTCTTGTATCATTACCAATTGCTCTTGCGTCTCTTTCCATTAGATTCAACACCTTCCTTTATTTCATTACTGGAGAATCTGGCCCACAATTGTCCGAAAGGTCCAAGATAGGCATGGTGGGGTATGCTAGTCGGTAGCTAACATCAATCTCCTCACTTGATGAAGACGAGAAAAAGGAGTTGTACAGAAGAAGAGGTCCATTGACATGGTACAGGGGAAGCTAAGGGACAGGCAATCGAACAAGCCCCATTGTGCCTTGCTGCTGTCCCATTAGCACCAACACGATCTCGTGTTTCATCTTCACCGACTTTTACTCATTCCCTCCAACTAATGCCCTCTCTTGCCTTATGGAGAATTAGTGTGGCTTACGTTGCATCCCCAGTCTTTGTGAGCTTCCTCAAGACCGCAATGTAAATCATACACTGCTTAGTCCACGTGACCTACCTGTCCACAATGGAGCTAGTTGCGTGGATGAGACAAACCTTTTAGGGATCATTATTGGATGAAGGCAGTCAGAAGGTATGAAGTGAATTAATTCTGAATGCAACTTTTTTTGTTTGCTGAAGCAGGAAGAGGATAAATGAGCAATAAATTCACAAATAACATAAAGATCATTGCAAGTTCAATGTTGGCCAATAAATAACACAACATGGCTGTGGTTGTCTGAGGAGAGCATTCTGCCTGTATTATTCCTTTGCTGTCCAACATCTCTTCAGAAGATTGTTCACACAGAGCTGTTTGGTTCAACCCTTAATCTGGCTGTGCAATAGTAGAATGTTTCAGATTCACAAAGCTGGAAATCCAATGATGAATTTGTCCTTTTTTCCAATCTCACAGATGTGAATGAATGTGAAAGTGGAAGCCACGACTGTCACAGCTCGGCTTCCTGTTTCAACAGCCCCGGCTCTTTCCAATGTGTGTGTGAGGCTGGTTACACTGGAGATGGGAGGAACTGTACAGGTAAATGATACTAATTGTTCATTGTTTAAATCAGACCGCTGTTCAGATAGTCATTTATTAGTGCCAATTCTCAGTGTAGACTCTTCCAGCTTGGAATGGGAATCATATCCAGATGTTTCTTGGTCTATGGGACATGATGTCTCACTGTGTCTTTCAACCAAATAATAATCATGATCCCTTTGGTGATAATTATAAAATACTACAGAACAGGGAATACGTATGATACCTGATGTTCGTGTCACTGCCTCAAAACTTAACCTAGGCAAAATATTCACAGCAGTGAGTTGTTTAAATCCCGGTTTCACAGCTGGCTATTCCATAATACAATGTCCCGCCTAGAGACACTGGTGGACAGAAATGCATGTTTCCCAGTCAACTGCAGGAAGAGGCCATGCTTGGGATGCTAAGTGCTGCAAGATAGTCAATGATCTACTGCTCTCTACAACGTTAAGCGCCACCATCCTCTCTCTGGTATCTGGTGGTCAGACAGCCAGTGGTTACTCTGACACTGTGTCACTGTATTTCCCCAAGACTGATAGGCTACAGCCCTAGGTATTGCACATATCGTGTCCCATTAAGGGCTCTCACCCAGCTCGTCCTCCCAAACAACATACACTTTCTGTCCTCTGCACATGCTGCTCTCTCAGGGGAGGGGCATTTCACCACATCTTCTACTCTTGTATCATCACCAATTTTTTGTTGAAACTAATTCCATCAGATTTGACCCCTCCCTTTATCTAATTAATAAAGAAGCTGGCCCACAATTGGCTGAAAAGTCCAAGATGGGCCTGTTGGGGTGTATTAGTGTGTTGCTAATATCAAGCTCCTCACTTCAATTCAATAAGCCCCATTGTGCCTTGCTGCTGTCCCAATACCACCAGCACCATCTCATTATTCATCCTCACCAGCTTTTACTCACCCCCTCCAGCTAATTCCCTCTCCTGTTTTATGGAGAATTTGGTGTAACCTATGTTGCAGCCCCAGTCTTTGTGAGCTTCTTTCAGACTGCAATGTAAATTGTAGACTTCTTGGTCCATGAGACATACTTGCCCGCAATGGAACTAACTGAGTAGTTGAGATGAACTTTTCGGAAACTGAAGTAACGACACACAGGCTGGTATCCTGGCACCAATTCACCCTTTATTTACATGTGCACAGTACTCTGACTGTGTCCAGCCAGCTCAGAGTCAGTACCTGAAGTGAGGAGACTCTGAATCTCCTGTTTAACTCCTAATTTTTCCCTTCCTAATTGGACCAGGTTAACAATCCCAATCAATGATCTCATAGTGAATAAGATCCACCTTGTTCCAATCACTACAGGGACATTATTGGATGAAGGACAGTGCGAAGTGTGTGTCAGGGCAAAAACGTTAACTGTGCAACTTTTGCAAGAAATGCAATTTTTTGGCTGCTGCAGGAAGCTGGGAAATGAGCAATAAATTCACAGACAACTTAAACATCATTGCTAGTTCAGTGTAGGAAAATAAATTAAACAACATGTCTGTGTCTGTCTGAGGAGTCCACTTCAGTGACCAACATCTCTTTTGAAGATTTTTCACCTACAGTCGTTTGTTTGAGCCTTAAACTGGGTGCAAAATAGTAAAACATATCAGGTTCACAAAACTGAGGATCCTTCAGTGAACTCTTCCTTTTTCTCTATCCCCAGATGTGAATGAATGTGAAAGTGGAAGCCGCGACTGTCACAGCTCGGCCTCCTGTTTCAACAGCCCCGGCTCTTTCCAATGTGTGTGTGAGGCTGGTTACGCTGGAGATGGGAGGAACTGTACAGGTAAATTATAGTGAAACTAAGTTGATTAAATCCACTTTATTCCATTTTGATCCTTCAGACAGCCTTTGCCAATAGTATTCCAAAAAGATAAGATCTGCTCCAGACTCTAATGGGAATCAGGTCTAGGCATTTCTTATTCTAGCAGATACAGCTTCCCACACCTTTTTTTTTGTCTTGTTCCTTATAGTGGTCCCTTTAATGTAAATTTTAAAATATTGGGCATCAGGGAGTATGTTTGATTCCTTACATGTGTGACTACCTCAACGTAGATTCTGAATATGAAATAGAAACTTTTCTTGAATGAGGAAGTGGGAATGCTGAACAGTAAATGAGAGCACAATTTACATGTTGGAAAAAATAACTCCCAATATCTGTTGTCAAACTTGCTGTAATCAATTAGATCACAGAGGGCGATGTGTTTCAGATATCTGTGAATGTCCCGATAGTGAAACATATTTGGGAATTGAATGAGATGTTTAAGTTTCAACAGGGCTAACATCCAGCTGCTGGGACCCAGTACAAATATTTGTAACTCTGAGCCAAGGCAGTGTTTGGGTCAGAGACTATCGGCTGTCACCTTCCCCTAAATAATATCCATCCTGAAGCTGGACACTATAACTCAGTTCCAGTTTAAGAAAATATTAACACATTTAGCAACAGACAATGATTCCATTGGTGATGAGAAAACCAACTGAGAATGTTTGTTGAGAATAAGACACAGAAAAGGATTGTCTTGCAGCAGTGTTGGAGAGAGGGCCCATATTGTTGAACTGTACTTCAAGGAAGTTGTAACTTGTGCAGAATGGATTTGCAGCAGACAGAGTGCAGATACACCAATAATAACCAACACATTTGACAGTGCAGCCTACAGAAGGGCACAGCCTGTGAATTTCAGAAGAGAATACTCTGTGAATTTACTGCATTCAAGTTCAGGATTGAATAAGGTTATTCTCCAGTAAACAGGTGGTTCATAGTGAAGAAAACTAAATACTCACAAAGCTGGGGAATCTCCAAACGAACTTTCCCTTCCTAATTTCAGATGTGAATGAATGTGAAAGTGGAAGCCATGACTGTCACAGCTCGGCCTCTTGTTTCAACAGCCCCGGCTCTTTCCAATGTGTGTGTGAGGCTGGTTACATTGGAGATGGGAGGAACTGTACAGGTAACTGACACTATGTGTTCATTGTTTAAATCCAACTGTATCCAAATTTATTATTCACAAATAGAGACAACAGAGTATGGTGCTGGAGAAAGACAGCAGACCAGTCCTGATGTGTTCCTCCAGCTCCATACTATGTTGTCTTTGTCTCCATCATCTGCAGTTCTTGCGATTTCTTAATGTTCACAAAGTCTTGTTTAATGTGTATTTGCAACATAGTCTGTTCCAACTTGAAATGGGAATCATATCCATATGTTTCTTGGTCTATGGGACATGATTTCTCACTGTCTGCCTCATGGTGAGGATCCTTTGGTGGGGAACAGGGAGTATATATGATCCCTCACATTTGTGTGACTGCCTCAAAACTAAACCTAACAAAATATGCACAATAATGACCAGTTTAAAACCTGGCTTAACATCTTGCTATTCCGTAATCCAGCTTGCCGCCTGCTGGACAACGGCTCCAGTACGTTTCCCAGTTGACTGCAGGAAAAGGCCATGTTATCGGATAGAGCCAGCCTGGCAGGGATAGCATCAATGGGTTGGCGTAATCAAAGGGGTGCTAAGTGCTGCAAGATAGTCAATGATCTGCTGCTCTCCACAACGTTAAGTGTCACCATCCTCTCTCTGTTACCTGGTGGTCAGACAGCCAGTGGTTACTCTGACACTGTGTCACTGTATCTCCCCAAGGCTGATAGGCTACAGCCCTAGGTATTGCACATATCGTGTCCAAACAAGAGCTCTCATCCAGCTCATCCTCCCAAACTTCGCACCCTTCCTGTTCTCTGCACACCCTACTCTCTCACTGGGGGCACGCTCCACCACCCCTCCTGCTTTTGCATCATCATAATTGCTCTTATATCTAAATCCATCAGATTAGACCCCTCACTTTATCTCAGTGTTGGAGAAACTGGTCCGCAGCTAGCCAAAAGATTCATGATGGGCAGGCTAGGGGTGCCAGTTGGTAGCTAAAATCAAGCTCCTCACTTGATGAGGAACGGAGTGAGGAGCTGTAGGGAAGGCCAGATCCATTGAGGTAGTGACTAGGGAAACCAAGGGACAGCCAATCCAATAAGCCCCATTGTGCCTTGCTGCTGTCCCATTACCACCAACACTATCTTGTCTTTCACCTTCTCCAGCTTTTACTCACCTCACCAGCTAATGCATTCTCTTCTCTTATGGAAGAACTAGTGTGACCTTTGTTGCAGCCCCAGTCTTTGTGAGCTTCGTCCAGACTGGAATGTAAATCATACATTTCTTTGACCATGTGACTTATCTCCCCACAATGGAATTAACTGAGTGTTTGAGATGAACCTTTCAAAAATCATTATTAGATGAAGGGCAGTGAGAGGTTGTGAAGTGTGTGTCAGGGCTGAAAACTAACTCTGCAGTAAGATGGGCAATGAGTAAAAAAATTCACAAACAACTTAAACATCATTGCTGACTCCATGTGGGAAAATGAATAGTACAATATGGCTATGACTGTCTGAGGAGGCCACCCTGCTGGTCAGCATCTCTTTCGAAGATTTTTCACTCAGGGCCATCTGGTTCATGCCTTAATCTGGGTGTGTAACAGTAGAATGTATCAGATTCACAAACTTGGGATCCTTCAATAATGTTTCCTTTCTTCCCAACCCCAGATGTGAACGAATGTGAAAGTGGAAGATACGACTGTCACAGCTCGGCCTCCTGTTTCAACAGCCCCGGCTCTTTCCAATGTGTGTGTGAGGCTGGTTACACTGGAGATGGGAGGAACTGTACAGGTAACTGATGCAAAGACTCAGTTGATTAAATCAACTTTATTCCATTTTTATCCTTCCCATAGCCTTTGCTATTTGTGCACCATATGGATATGCTTTGTTTCCAGATTGGGATGGGAATCATATCCAGACATTTCTTATTCTAGGATACGTGGCTTCACACTGCTTTTTTAACTTGTATTTTACGACGATCCCTTTAATATTAATTACAAAATGTTGGGGACCGGGGAGTGTCATTGATTCCTCACATATCTGTGACTGCCTCAAAACTGATTCTAGATACAAAATAGAAATGTTTGTTGAAGCAAGAAGTGGGAGTTCTGAAGAATAAATAAATGCACAATTTACATCGAGGAAAATTAATTTCCAATTCCCAATTTTGGTGTTCACACTTGCCGTCATCATTCCATCTCACAGAAGATGATGCGTGAGAGGTATTTGTGAATGTCCTGAGAGGGAAACATATTTGAGAATTGAAAGAGAAGTTTAAATTTCAGAAGGGGTCTAATACCTAGCTGCTGGGACCCACTGCAAGTATTTGCAACGCTGTTCCAAGGCAGTGTTCAGGTCATATACTACCTTCCCCTCATACTGTCCATCCTGAAGCTGGACACCATTACTCATTTACAGTTTACGAAACTATTAACAAGTTTAACAACAGACACTGATTCCACTGGCAATGAGAAAACCCACTGACAATTATAGTTGAGACTAAGACACAGAAAGTGACTCCCTGGTTGTGGTGTTGGAGATTGGCCCCACGTTGTTGAACTGTTTCTCAAGAAAGTGGCAACTTCTACAGAATGGTTTAGCAACAGAGTGCAGATACAATAATAATGACCAAAAGTTTTGACAGTGCAGCCTACTCAGAGACATGCCCTGTGGCTGTCAGAAAAGAGCATTCTTGTGAATTTACAGCTCCCTAGGTCAGGATTGAATAAGGTTTATTCTCCAGGGATCAGGTGGTTCTCGGTGAAGAAAGCTAAATACTCATAAAGCTGGGGAACCTCTAAATAAACTTTTCCTTCTTGATTTCAGATGTGGATGAATGTGAAATTGGCAGCCACGACTGTCACAGCTCGGCCTCCTGTTTCAACAGCCCTGGCTCTTTCCAATGTGTGTGTGAAGTTGGACTTACTGGAGATGGAAGAACTTGCATAGGTAATTGGCACTGTATAAGTCCAGTCATATATAAATCTGTCCAATTCTTGCTTTATTCTTGGGATTTTCCTTTTACTTCCAGGATATTTGTTAGTTCAGTCAGACTGATATTCCAATTAAATTCACTGTGATTGGTCCATGTGAGAAAACTGTTCACAGACAAAGCAACAGAGTCCTTGGAAGGATGTAATGAGTGATAATTGTAAAATGTCAGAGAGTGTATGTCTAATCTCTGCTGATACATAATATAAACTTCTGCTTAAACAACAAGTTTTGAAACTGAGCCAGGAATTCACTCATAACTCAAACTTCATACAAGTCCAAAATTGCAGAATAAGTTCCAATATGACTGTGGCTGTCCAAAGAGAAGTCTCTGTGCTTTTACTCCTTCTCAGTCCAGGATCTCTTCAGAATATTTTTATTTAAGTTTCTTATCATTCAAGCCTACCTAAGAGCATGTACGAGCAGAAAACTAAAGATCCACAAAGTCTAGAAATTTCCAATGAACTCTTCCTTTCTTCGAACCCTCAGATGTGAATGAATGTCAACGGGGAAGCCACGACTGTCACAGCTCAGCCGTCTGTTTCAATACTCCTGGCTCTTTCCAATGTGTGTGTAAGACTGGCTACACTGGAAATGGAAGGACGTGTAATGGTAATTGACAATTAACCTTCTCAGCCATGAACCGTCACAATTCCATCTTTAATCTTTACATGTTCCATGAAATTTGGATTCCCGGTCTCTGAGAGTCTGTTCCAGCCTTGAATGGGGATCATATCCAAAGCCTCTTTGTTTGCGACATTTCCTGCAGCTACTAATTTAGAGTCAGAATCGCTTTGTGAATGACTTCATATTTTTCTTTATGATGCTATAATTTCAAATGGAAGTTGGACTTTACTCTATAACTAAAATACCAGGAGAGTTTTAGAAGTCAGAAAAATCAAATGGCACACAGTTTTAACAAGGAATGAACTGATTTTACTGCTTCCATATTTGATTGGAGATTCTGTCAAGTTCAGATTGGAGGAGGGGTGAGATCAGAATGAAAGGTCATACAGTCATAGAGTCAAACAGCCAAGAAACAGACCCTTCAGACCAACTCATATACATCAACCAGCTATCCCAATCCGACCTACTCCCATTTGCCAGCATTTGGCCCATATCCCTCTAGACCCTTCTTGTTAGTGTAGCTATCCAGATGCATTTTAAGTATTCTAATTATACCCTCCTCCAATACTTCCTTTGGCAATGAGGAAATGATTAATAAGATGAGCAACAGACTATGATTCCCTGACAAACTGAGATGTGACGCTGACACTTAAGGTAGTGAGCAAGACTCACTGGTTAGAGATGATGTGTCAACTAAGTGTTGAACTGTAACTAGCATGGATTGGGGACTGGGAGTAGGAATTTAATAACTGCCTTTTTGCAATGCCAGGAATCCTGGATTCCCAGATCTGACTATGATTCAAACACAGCACAAATGGTGGGGAAAGGACGATGGATGTGATCACAAGGAGCCGCAATAGGATGGTTATAGGGAGCATTCCTGTGGTATACTGTCGACTGTTAGTCGGTCTGTAAGCCATTCCACTAACGCACACAATGATAAGCGACTGATTCAAATGCACCAACACATACAAGGGAAGAGCTGCTGAATGTTAGAAGAGGTCACTTTATTCCAGTCTATTCTCTGATTACAAGTGAAGCTTGTTCTCCAATACTCAGGTCATACAAGCCTTCAGCTTGGTGTGTGGCACTATAAGGTTTAAGACTGACAAAGTTGGAGATCCTCCAATGAACGCTTCCTTTCTCCCTAATCCACAGATGTGGATGAATGTGAAAGTGGAAGCCACGACTGTCACAGCTCGGCCTCCTGTTTCAACAGCCCTGGCTCTTTCCAATGTGTGTGTGAGGCTGGTTACACTGGAGATGGGAGGGACTGTACAGGTAAATGACATTGAATCTTTATCTTCAGTCTTTAAATGTTCCTTGTAACTCATATGCCCACTCTCTGGGAATCTGGTTCAGCCTGGAATGGAGATCATTATGGAGTCTCTTAGATTATGTGGCTATTTTGGATTATTTTAACTGTCTGAACCAGCTGGATTACAGGGACAATCCCTGTCATAGTGATTATTAAAGAATGTTGGATAGTCAGGATGTTTGTCAAATCTCTGTGAAATGTGTGAAAAGAGATTTCTGCATCCTGATAGAATGAAACAGAGCAATTAGTTCATGTAAAATTCAGACATTTAGAAAAGTTAGAAAATCAGTTAACTCAAAGTTAGTAAATCCACGGTGTCCTCCCTGTGCCATGTTATCTCCCACTGTAGTTCCAGTTGGAACCTACCACAGTATGAGTCAGTGAGAAATCCAGTCGCGGTACCTCATTAAATTGTTCTTTATTCATGGCTCAGCTCTGACAGTCAGTGACATTGGGCTGGTATTATATGGGACAGAGACCAGTTCTGTTCTCTCACAACCCTCAAGTATGAACGAAATGTGTGTTCACCCATGACTAGAAATGGAGTTTCTGCTGTTATTACTCCCTGGTCCAGACTGTCTGTCAGACACTGGAGCATTTCCTGTGATAAGCAAATTCCATTGCGCAGTACAGAATTTGATGAAATATACTGAAGTTGAAAAAGGCAAAAAATTGAGTATTTTGGAATAATTTTGGATTGAATGTGAATGAGCCAGAAATATCCACATTCATTTCCATCTGCTGTGATTGACGTGTGCCTGAGCAATCCGTGCGGAGCCAATGGCTCCTGTATCCAGCAGGACGGAAGTTTCAGATGTTCCTGTGGGACTGGCTACACCTGGAATGGATCTGTCTGTACAGGTGTGTGACGGGGATCTGGAAACCTAGTGAGGAATGAACTGAACACACTGCTTCCAGATCAGACTGGAGACTGTGTCACGTTCTAAGCCAGACTGGGAGAGGGGAGGGATCAGGGAGTGTATTGTGATGTTTATTAGCAAAGAATGAATGGTTAATAAATTTAATAACAGATAATAATTCCATGCACAATGAGCCAATCCGCTCATAATTGTGGTTGAGGATATGACAAGGAATGTGACTTTCTGTGTGAGATGCTGAACGGGGTCCACATATTGTTGGCTTGTACTCCACATGGACTCAGAAGGAGGAGGGAATGTACTGACCTCTGTTGCCCAGTTCCCAGGAATTCTGGATTCCCTTAAATGGGTGTCAGTGAAATGCAGGTTCATTGACTGTGTAAAAAGGAATGGGCATAATCACTGTGACAGATACAAGATGGTCAATGCCTTGCTGGGTACATTCCCATTACAGCCCATTCAGACAGTTAAGCTGTGTATCTATCGTAGCATTTCTATAGGCAATTCTCTGTAGCAGGAATTACCTGCTGTTTTGAAAGTGCAACCCACAAAAGGCAGGGACAGTGTCTGTCAGAAGAGGGCTCTATCAGTTTAGTCCTTCCTAGCCCAGGATGTCTTAATGTCATTCTTTAATAATCAGATTGTTCAAGGAAGTTTGAAGAAAGTTTCACATGCACAAAGCTGGTGAACCTCCATGAAGCATGTCCCCTAACATTTTACACCTTCCCTATTCCGGAATAAACTTTAAGGTATTTCTCTATGAGTCAGGCAGTTCAATTGTAAATCTGGATCTGTATCAGTAGAAAGGTTAATATTCACAAAGCTGACAATCCCCCAATGAACGCTTCCTTTCTTCCTAACCCCCAGATGTGAATGAATGTGAAAGTGGAAGCCACGACTGTCACAGCTCGGCCTCCTGTTTCAACAGCCCTGGCTCTTTCCAATGTGTGTGTGATGCTGGTTACACTGGAGATGGGGGGATCTGTACAGGTAAATGATACGTCATGGTGTGTAAAGTCACCTCAAGTCCATGTCCATTTGTTGTTTGAATCCCCAATATCTAAAAGTTTAGTCCAGTTTGGAAATAGAATCAGTTCCCAATCTCTTCTTCAATGTAATGTAACTGATCACAGGTGGGATCACCTGAAACATTGTGAGGAACTCCTCAGGGATCTCAGTAAATTTTGTTGAATGAGGAGGTTTGTGTATTCCTGATATTTGTGAAACTGTATCCGATTGGAAACAATACAAAAACTGCTGTTGAATTGGGATCTTGGGAAACTGAGTAAAAAATTGCCAAGGTGCTCTACATTTAAGTCACTTCACAATCAGTCAGGTCTGTGTGCCTGCTCAGATATCTAACACTGTCCATTCCTGAGGCAGCTCTTCCTCATTCCATTACAGCTCCCCTCCTTGTCCAACATTCAACTGCCCATTCTTGATGGGACAGCTTTAACAGGGAGAGACAGCATGGGCTGATATTCCAAGGAAACATTACGACACGAGTTCAGTTGGTCTCTATCACGGTTCACATTGCAAGATTTCAAGCAGATCATCATGGTTCGAAGAGATCAATTTCTCATTTGTCCCCTCTTCCTATCCCATGACCTCTGTACAAAATTTTAGTCTTTCAATCAATTAGCAAATTCCACGGAAGGGGGAAGAATGTTGGGAAAAGCAAGTGGGAGAAAAATCCAACAGTTACAGGGATTTTGATCATTATTTCACCAACGACTTTGTCTAAAAGTCCCACATGATGTAATGCCCTCTCTGAATCCTCCCACTGTTAGAGATCTCACTGAAACTTACAGTCTCACAAAGGCATGGACAGTGACTAACTGGGTCACGTATTGCATCGTGTTGGTATAATGTTATATGGTATCCTGTGTGAGTTGGGGACGTGAAGATTTAATTCCCTCCACTTCCCAGTGTGAGGAATACTGGTTTCCCACATTGACACAGAGCCCGGAAGAGATGGAAAGTGCGATGGGTCACCACTGTCCCGACAGCTGCTGATTTAAGGTGGTTGAGGCCTCGGAGGGTGCAATCAGTGAATGAGCTGTGAGACGCGTAATCGGCCTGTAGACCATTGCACTACAAACACACAATTCTCTCTAAGGATCGAGTGAAGGCACATCAATAAAAATCTAATGTTTGGAAGTGTCAGTCCTTAAAAGTCAGGGCCTGTGCCTGTTAAAGGAGAGCACTCATTTTACACATTGCTAGTCCCAAGATTATTGGCGGTTATGTTGCAATAATCAAGTTGTCCAATGATCTATGAGAAAAGTTTAATATTCATAAAGATGAACATCTTCCAATCATCTTGTCTTTTCATCTAAACCCTCAGATGTGAATGAATGTGAAAGTGGAAACCACGACTGTCACAGCTCGGCCTCCTGTTTCAACAGCCCTGGCTCTTTCCAATGTGTGTGTGAGGCTGGTTACGCTGGAGATGGGAGGAACTGTACAGGTAGCTGATAATGGATATGTAGAATGAAAATGCAGCCCAATACTCGCTTTATTCCTCAGATTTTCCTTATATCTCAAGGGTATTTGAAGGCTCTGTCAGACTGAAATGCAAATCAAATGTACAGTGTTCAGTCCATGTTACGTAAATGTTCACAATGGGAGGAACTGAGACACTGTGAGGGAGTAATTAGTGATAATTATAAAATGTTAGAAAGTGAGCAGCTATGTCTAAATGTTGAAGTCAAACAATGAGTCAAACTGCAGGAGGGAGATAAAGGGCTTAGTGACACGTTGCAATGAATGCCATCTGCCTCTCAATGTCGGCAAAACTAAACAAATGATCATTAACTTCAAAAAAGAAAGGAAGAGAACATGCCCCCATCGACATCAACGGAACTGAGGTTGAGAGGGTGAACAGCATCAATTTCCTTGGTATGATGATATCTGACACCCTGTCCTGGACTTCAAATGTAGATGCGACAGTCAAGAAGGCACAACAATGCCTTTTCTTCCTCAGATGGCTCAGGAAATTTGGCATGTCCATAAGGTCCGTCACCAATTTCTACAGATGCACCATTGAAAGCATTCTGTCTGAGTGCATAACAGCCTGGTATGGCAACTGCTCTGCCCAGGACTGTAAGAAACTACAGAAGGTGGTGTGCACAGCCCAGACCATCACAGAAACCAACTTTCCATCCATGGACTACATTTATTTGGCTCGCTGCCGTAAAAAGGCGGCCAACATCATCAAAGACCCATCACATCCTGATAATGGCGTCCTCAACCTCTTCCAACAGGCAGAAGATATAGAAGCCTGAACACACATCCCAACAGATTCAGGAACAACTTCTTCCCGGCCATTATCAGTTTGAAGAATGGACTCTACAGCCACAAATAATGCTGATCTTGCTAACGTTGATCTCATTTGGCACTCGCCCTGTGCAATGTAGCCTGTATGCCTCTGTCTTCCTCTTTTTGATCTGTACATCATTTGCTTCCTACTATTTGCCTGTAATACTCGTAAACAAAGTTTTTCACTGTATTTTGGTATACATGACAATAAATTAATCAAGTATTTTCGAGTACATCAAAAGTGATGCTAGACACAAAATGTAAACTTTGGCTGAAACAGGAAGATGGGAAGCTGAGCCATCAGTTTTATTAACAATTCAAACTGTTATATAAGTTCAAAGTTGCAGAATAAATTGACAATCTGGCTACCAATGTCTGAAGAATGTCCCATAACATTTTACGCCATTGGATTCCAGAATGTCCATTGAGGGATTTCTCAAATAGTCAGGTGATTCAAACCTAGATCTGGGTGTGTAACAGCAGAAAGCTCAATATTCACAAAGCTGACAATCCCTGAATGAACTCTTCCTTTCTGTTTAAATCCAGATGTGGATGAATGTGAAAGTGGAAGCCACGACTGTCACAGCTCGGCCTCCTGTTTCAACAGCCCCGGCTCTTTCCAATGTGTGTGTGAGGCTGGTTACACTGGAGATGGGAGGAACTGTACAGGTAAATCAAACAACATGGTGTGTTAAGTCACCTCAAGTCCATGTCCTTTTGTTGTTTGAAACCCCGATATCTCAAAGTTTATCCCAGTTTGGAAATGGAATCAGTTCCTGATCTCTTCATCAATGTGATGTAACTGATCACAGATGGGATCACCTGAAACATTGTTCGGATTTCTTCAGGGATCACAGTAAATTTTGTTGAATGAGGAGGTTGGTGGATTCCTGATGTTTGTGAAACTGTGTCAGAATTGAAACTACACAGAAACTGCCATTGAATTGGGATCTTGGGAAACTGAGTAAAAAAATTGCAAGGAACTCTACATTCATGTCAGTTCACAAATGGAAAATAACTTGCTCCATGTATGTGTCTCCATTGTGAAATTCATCAATGGTAATAAATCAGGTCTGTATGCCTGCTCAGATGTCACACACTGTCCATTCCTGAGGCAGCTCTTCCTCATTCCATTACAGCTCCCCTCCTTGTCGCACACTGAACTGCCCATTCTTGATGGGACAGCTTTAACAGTGAGAGACAGCATGGACTGATATTCCAAGGGAACATTACGACAAGACTCCAATTTGTCTCTATCACAATTCACATTGCAAATTTTCAATCAGATCATCATGGTTGGAAGAGTTCAATTTCTCATTTGTCCCCTCTTCCTATCCCATGACCTCTGTACAAAATTTTAGCCTTTCAATCAATTAGCAAATTCCACAGAAGAGGGAGGAATGTTGGGAAAAGCAAATGGGTGAAAAATCCAACAGTTACAGGGATTTTGATTGTTATTTCACCTGCGATTTTGTCCAAAGGTCCCACATGATGTAATGCCCTCTCTGAATCCTCCCACTGTTAGAGATCGCACTGGTACTTATTGTCGCACTAAGGCATGGACAGTGACTCACTGGGTCATGTGTTGCATAGTGTTGAAATAACGTTGAATGGTATCCTGTGTGAGTTGGGGAGGTGAGAATTTAATTCCCTCCTCTTCCCAGTGTGAGGAATCCTGGTTTCCCACATTGACACAGAGCTCAGATGAGATGGAAAGTGCCATGGGTCACCACTGTCCCGACAGCTGCTGATTTAAGGTGGTTGAGGCCTCGGAGGGTGCAATCAGTGAATGAGCTGTGAGACGTGTAATCGGCCTGTAGACCATTGCACTACAAACACACAATTCTCTCCAAGGATCGAGTGAAGGTACATCAATAAAAATCTAATGATTGCAAGTGTCAGTCCTTCAAACGTCAGGACCTGTGCCTGTTAAAGGCGAGCGCTCATTTTACACATTGATATTCCCAGGATTAATGGCAGATATATTGCAATAATCAAGTCGTCCAATGATATAAGAGAAAATTTTAATGTTCATAAAGATGAGGATATTCCAATGGTCTTGACTTTTCTTCTAAACCCTCAGATGTGGATGAATGTGAAAGTGGAAGCCACGACTGTCACAGCTCGGCCTCCTGTTTCAACAGCCCCGGCTCGTTCCAATGTGTGTGTGAGGCTGGTTACACTGGAGATGGAAGGAACTGTACAGGTGACTGTCATTAAAATTTTACCATTGGTCTTTAGATGTTCCTTGTAACCTATATTCCTATTCTCTGGAATCTGGTCCAGCTTGGGACACAGATCATGATGGAATCTCCTGAATATGCGGCATGATTTTAACTGTCTGAACCAGCTGGATGATAGGGACAGTCCCTTTCATAGTGATAATTAAAGAATGTTGGATACTCAGGATGTTTGTCAAATCTCTGAGAAATGTGTGAATGTTTGAAAACTGATTCTCAATTCAGATCACAAGATGGTCCCGCATCCTGATATAGTGACACAGAGCAATTAATTCAAATAAAATTCGGACATCTGTGTTGTATCAAAGTTGGCAAATAAATTAGCTCAAGGTTGGTAAATCCACTGTGTCCTCCCTGTGCCATGTTATCTCCCACTGTTGTTCCAGTTGGAACTTACCATAGTATGGTTCAGGGAGAAATCCAGCCACGGTACCTCATCAAATTGTTCTTTCTTCAATGCTCAGCTCTGACAGTGAGTGACATTGGGCAGGTATTATGTGGGGCCATTAGGACAGAGAGCAGTTCTGTTCTCCCACAACCCTCACGTATAAACGAAATGTGTGTTCACCCATGGCGAGAAATAGACTTTGTGCATTTATCACTCCCTGGTCCAGACTGTCTGTCAGACACTGGAGCATTTTGTGTAATCAGCAAATTCCATAGTGCAGGTGAAATGATGAAATATCCTGCAGTTGAAAAAGGCAAAAAATTGAGAATTTTGGAATAATTTTGGATCGACTGGGAATGAGCCAGAAATATCCACATTCATTTCCATCTGCAGAGATGGACGTGTGCCTGAGCAATCCGTGCGGAGCCAATGCCTCCTGTATCCAGCAGGACGGAAGCTTCCAATGTTCCTGTGGGACTGGCTACACCTGGAATGGATCTGTCTGTACAGGTGTGTGATGGGGATCAGGGAACCCAGTGGGGAATGAACTGAACACACTGCTTCCAGATCAGACTGGAGACTGTGTCACATTCTAAGCCAGACTGGGAGAGAGGAGGGATCAGGGAGTGTATTGTGGTGTTTGCTTTGGCAAAAAATCAATGATTAATAAATTTAGTAACAGGTAATAATTCCATGCACAATGAGACAATCCGCTCATAATTATTGTTGAGGATATGACAAGGAATGTGACTTTATGTGTGAGGTGCTGAATGAGGTCCACATATTGTTGGTTTGTACTCTGCATGGACTCAGAAAGAGGTGGCAATGTAATGACCTCTGTTGCCCAGTTCCCAGGAATTCTGGGTTCTCATAAATCAGCGTCAGTGAAATGCAGGCTCAATAAGTGTGTAAAAAGGAATGGGCATTATCACTGTGATAGATACAAGATGATCAATGCCTTGCTGGATCCATTCCCATTACAGCCCATTCAGACAGTTCGGCAGAGTGTGTGTCATTCCATTTCTCCACTCAATTGTCTGTAGCAGTAATCAGCTGCTGTTTTGAAACCGCATCCCACAAAAGGCAGGGACTGTGCCTGCCAGATAGTTCACCCCATCATTTCAGTCCTTCCTAGTCCAGGATGTATTAATGTCATTCTCTAACAATCAGATTGTTCAGGGAAGTTTGAAGAAAATTTCAGATTCACAAAGCTGGTGAACTTCCATGAAGCATGTCCCCTAACATTTTATACCTTCCTATTCCAGAATAAACATTAAGGTATTTCTCTATGAGCCAGGCAGTTCAATCTGAGATCTAGGTCTGTAACAGTAGAAAGGTTAATATTCACAAAGCTGACAATCCCCCAATGAATTCTTCCTTTCTTCCTGACTCCAGATGTGAATGAATGTGAAAGTGGAAGCCGCGACTGTCACAGCTCGGCCTCCTGTTTCAATAGCCCCGGCTCTTTCCAATGTATGTGTGAGGCTGGTTACACTGGAGATGGGAGGAACTGTGCAGGTAACTGATGCTGAAACTCAGTTGATTAAATCAACTTTAATCCATTTTTATCCTTCCCATAGCCTTTGCTATTTGTTGGACCAGGTTAACAATCTCAAAAAAGGACCTCATAGTGAATAATATCCACCTGGTTCCAATCACTACAGGGACATTATTGGATGAAGGGCAGTGCAAATTGTGTGTCAAGGCAAAAACATTAACTGTGCAATTTTTGCAAGAAATGCAATTTTTTTGGCTGCTGCAGGAAGCTGGGAAATGAGCAATAAATTCACCGACAACTTAAACATCATTGCATGTTCAGTGTTAATCAACATGTCTGTGTCTGTCTGAGGAGTCCACTTCAGTGACCAACACCTCTTTCAAAATTTTTTTACCGACAGTCATTTTTTCGAGCCTTAAACTGCATGTGTAATAGTAGAACATATCAGATTCACAAAACTGAGGGTCCTTCAGTGAACTCTTCCTTTTTTCCTAACCCCCAGATGTGGATGAATGTGAAAGTGGAGGCCACGACTGTCACAGCTTGGCCTCCTGTTTCAACAGCCCCGGCTCTTTCCAATGTGTGTGTGAGGCTGGTTACACTGGAGATGGGAGTAACTGTACAGGTAAATGATACGTCATGGTGTGTAAAGTCACCTCAAGTCCATGTCCTTTTGTTGTTTGAATCCCTAATATCTGAAAGTTTATTCCAGTCTGGAAATGGAACCAATTCCAGATCTGCTTCATCAATGTGATGAAACTGATCACCGATGGGATCACCCGAAACATTGGGAAGTTCTCCTCAGAGAAGTACACTGAAGAAGATTACTTGTGAATACAGTGAGATCTTGATCAACTGGCCCAGTGGGCTGGAGAATTGCAGATGGGATTTAATTTATATAAATGCAAGGTGTTGCATTTTGGTAGGTCAAACCAAGGCTGGACTTACACAGTCAATGGTAGGGTCCTTGTGTTATAAAACAAAGACACTTAGGGGGGCAGATTCATAGCTCCTTGAACGTGGAATCAGAGGTAGACGGGGTGGTGAAGAAGGCTTTTGGCATCAAAAACAGTATTGCTGGAAAAGCTCAGCAGTTCCGGCAGCAGCTGTAGAGAGAAATCAAAGTTAACGTTTCAGGTTGAGTGATCCTTCCTCAGAGCTCAACCTGAAATTTTAACTCTGATTTCTTTTCACAGATGCTGCCAGACCTGCTGTTCCTTTTCAGCAATTTCTCTTTTTGTTTATGATTTACAGCATCCACAGTTATTTTTAGTTCTTGTTAAGGCTTTCGGCTTGCTTGCTTTCTTCCGTCAGAGCATTGAGTATAGGAGTTGGGACATCTCGTTGCAGCTGTACAAGACATTGGTAAGGCCACATTTGGAGTACTGCATGCAGTGCTGGTCACCTTACAATAGAAAGGATATAATTACACTGGAAAAAGTGCAGAAAAGATTTACTATGATTCTACATGGACTGGAAGGTTTGAGTTATAAGGAGAAGTTAGATATGCTGGCATTTTTTTCCCTAGAGCATAGGAGACAGAGGGGTGACCTTATAGAGGTCTATAAAATCATGGGATGCATAGATAAGGTAGATAGTCAACAGCTTTCCACATGGTAGCGGAGTCTAAAACTCAAGGGCATAGGTTCAAGGTGAGAGGGAGAGATACAAAAGGGTCCAGAGGGGCAATTTTTTTCACACAGAGGGTGGTGAGTGTCTGAAACGGGCTGTCAGAGGTAGTGGTAGAGGCGAGTACAATTTTGTCATTTAAGAAACATTTGGAGAGGTACATGGATGTGATAAGTATGGAGGGATATGCAGCAAACGCAGGCAAATGGGACTAAATTAATCAAGATAACTGGGCAGCATGGACAAGTTGGGCCAAAGGGCCTGTTTCCATGCTGTAAACCTCTAAGGCTCTATCATATTCAGATGTTGGTGAATGAGGATGTTTGTGCAAACCTGACAATAGTGGAACAGTATCAGATTGGAAACAATACAGTAACCTCTGTTGAGTTGGGATCTTGGGAAACTAAGGAATCAATTGGCTTTGAAGCTCTCCATTTATGCAAATTCACAATTGAAAAATACATTTATTCTTTCTTCAGTATGAAAATTACCTATGGTCAGAAATCTGTCCTATAACCTAGCCCTGTCTAGTTGCCTCACACTGTCCATTCCTGAACTTGCGCACCCTTACACACTTACAGCTCCCCTTCTTGTCCCTCATTGAATTGTCCATTCTTCATGGGGCAGCTTTAGCATTGAGTGACAATATGGACTGATAGTCAAAGGGAGCATTACGACAAGACCAATTCTATTCTATCCCAATTCACAACGCAAATTTTCAATCAGATCACCATGTTTCGAAAAGACCAATTTGTGATTTTCCCTCTTCTTAGCCCAGGACTTCTGTAGAAAATTATGAGCTTTCAATTGATCAGCAAATTGCACAGAAGAGGGAAGAAAATGTGGAAAAGCAAGTGGAAGAAAAACCCAGCCGCTACAGAGATTTGTGTTATTGTTTCGCTTGTGATTTTTTTCTGATGCGCCCACTCTTAGAGATCTCACTGAAACTTACAGTCTCACAAAGGCATGGACAGTGACTCACTGGGTCATGTATTGCATATTGTTGGTATAATGTTAAATGGTATCCTGTGTGAGTTGAGGAAGTGAGGATTTAATTCCCTCCTCTTCCCAGTGTGAGGAATGCTGGTTTCCCACATTGACACAGAGCCCAGATGAAATGGAAAGTGCGATGGGTCATCACTGTCCCGACAGCTGCTGATTTAAGGTGGTTGAGGCCTCGGAGGGTGCAATCAGTGAATGAGCTGTGAGACGTGTAATCGGCCTGTAGACCATTGCACTACAAGCACACAATTCTCTCCAAGGCTAGAGTGAAGGTACATCAATAAAGGAGAGTGAAAGGAGAGTGAGAGTCTCCTGTGAAAGGAGAGCACTCATTTTACACATTGCCATTCCCAGGATTAATCAAGGATATCTTCCAATAACTAGGTGGTTCTACGATGTGAGAAAAAATGTTGTTGTTGTTATTCATAGAGTTGGAGATCCTCCAATCATTTTGTTGTTCCTTCCATCCTAACCCTCAGATATGGATGAATGTGAAAGTGGAAGCCACGACTGTCACAGCTCGGCCTCCTGTTTCAACAGCCCTGGCTCTTTCCAATGTGTGTGTGAGGCAGGTTACGCTGGAGATGGGAGGAACTGCACAGGTAACTGATAATGTAAATGTTTAATGAAGAAACAGCCCAATACTCTCTTTGTTCTTTGGGTACTCTTTATATCTCAAGGGTATTCGAAGATTGTGTTAGACTGAAATGCACAGTCTTTGGTCCATATTAGATAAGTGTTCACAATGGGAGTAACTGAGACACTGTGAGGGAGTAATTAGTGATAATTAGAAAATGTTAGTCAGTGAGGAGCTGTGTCTAAATGTTGAATTCAAACAAAGAGTCAAACTGCAGAAGGGAGATAGAGGGCTTGGTGATGTGTGCAGAGAAAACAATCTGGCTCACAACGTCGGCAAAACTAAAGAAATGATCTTTGACTTCAGAAAGAAAGGAGGAGAACATGCCCCGATCTACATCAACGGAGCTGAGGTTGAGAGGGTGAAGAGCATCATGTTCCTTGGAGTGACGACAACTGACAATTATCCTGGACTTCTCATGTTGATGCAGTAGTCACAAAGGCACAACAACATCTCTTCTTCCTCAGGCAGCTCAAGAAATTTGGCATGTCCACAAGGTCCCTCACCAACTTCCACAGATGCACCATTGAAAGCATAGTGTCTGGGTGCAAAACGGCCTGGTATAGTAACTGCGCTGCCCAGGACCATAAGAAGCTACAGAAGGTGGTGTTCACAGCCCAGACCATCATGGAAACCAACCTTCCATCCGTAGACTCCATTTAAACAGCTCGCTACCGTAGAAAGGTGGCCAATATCATCAAAGACCCATCACACCCTGGTAATGATGTCCTACAATCTCTTCTGTCAGGCGGAAGATACAGAAATCTGAACCCACACTCGAGCAGGTTCAGGAACAGCTTCTTCCCAGCCGTTATCAGACTGTTTAATGGACTCTCCAGCTTCAAATAATGCTGATCTTGCTAACATTGGTCTCGATCTACACTCAGCCTGTGCAAAGTCAGCTGCACACCTCTATCTAAGTCTTTTTGATCTGTACATCCTTTGCATCCTACTATCTGACTGTACTACTCGTAAACCAAGCTTTTTACTGTATTTTGGTACACATGACAAAAAATCAATCAATCAATCAAGTATGTTTGAGCACATCAAAAGCGATGCCAGATACAAAATGTAAACTTTGTCTGAAACATGAAGCTGAGAAGCTGAGCAATCAGTTTATTAACAATTGAAACTGTTTTACAAGTTCAAGGGATAAATTGACAATGTGGCTGTCACTGTCTGAAGAATGTTCCAGAACATTTTACACCATAGGATTCCAGAATATGACTTGAGGGATTTCTCGAATAGTCTGGTGTTTCAATCCTAGATCTGAATGCGTAACAGCAGAAAGCTTAATATTCACAAAGCTGAGAAACCCCCAATAAACTCTTCCTTTCTACCTAACTCCAGATGTGAATGAATGTGAAGGTGGAAGCCACGACTGTCACAGCTCGGCCTCCTGTTTCAACAGCCCCGGCTCTTTCCAATGTGTGTGTGAGGCAGGTTACACTGGAGATGGGAGAAACTGTACAGGTAACTGTCATTGTATATGTTTAATGAAAGATCAGCTCAAGTCCAGCTTTACTCTTGGAATTCTCTTCATATTTCTAGGGTTTTTGAAGGTTCTGTCAGACTGACATCCAAATAAATGCACACTGATTAGTCCATGTGACATACTATTGGCAATGGGAGTAACTGAGACAACGAGAGAGTAATTAGTGATAATTATAAAATGTTAGAGTGAGGAGCTATGTCTAAACATTGAACTATATGTGAGAGCATCATAAGATATCACATATACAAAATGTAAACTATAGCTACTTTGGGAAGCTGGGAAGCTGAGCAATCAGTTCATTAAGTATTCTACAAGTTCAAAGTTGCAAAATAAATTGATAATGTGATTTTATGTCTGAAGAAGATCCCATAACATTGAACTCTTTGCTGTTCCAGAATGTCCATTGTCAGTATTTGTCTAAAAGTCAGGTGGTTCAATCTTAGATTCTAGGTGTGTAGCAGCAGAAAGCTCAATATTCACAAAGCTGACTCTACCTCAAAGATCTCGTCCTTTCTAAATCCCAGATGTGAATGAATGTGAAAATGGAAGCCACGACTGTCACAGCTCGGCCTCCTGTTTCAACAGCCCTGGCTCTTTCCAATGTGTTTGTGAAACTGGTTACATTGGAGATGGGAAGAATTGTACAGGTAAATCAAACAACATGATGTGTTAAGTCACCTGAAGACCATGTCCTTTTGTTGTTTGAGTCCCCAGTATCTGAAAGTTTTGTCCAGTTTGGAAATGGAATCAGTTCCCAATCTCTTCTTCAATGTGATGTAACTGATCACAGATGGGATCACCTGAACCATTGTTAGGAACTCCTCAGGGATCACTGTAAATTTTATTGAATGCGGAAGTTTTCCTGTATTCCTGATGTTTGTGAAACTGTATCCAATTGGAAACAATATGGAAACTGCTGTTGAATTGGGATCTTTGGAAACTGAGTAAAAATTTGCCAAGGTGCTCTACATTTAAGTCACTTCACAATCAATCAGTTCTGTGTGCCTGCTCAGATATCTAACACTATCCATTCCTGAGGCAGCTCTTCCTCATTCCATTACAGCTCCCCTCCTTGTCCAACACTGAACTGCCCATTCTTGATGGGACAGCTTTAACAGGGAGAGACAGCATGGACTGATATTCCAAGGAAACATTACAACAAGAGTCCAATTTTACTCGATCACAGTTCACATTGCAAAATTTCAATCAGATCATCATGGTTGGAAGACATCAATTTCTCATTTGTCCTCTTCCTAGCCCATGACCTCTGTACAAAATTTTAGTTTTTCAATCAATTTTCCACACAAGAGGGAAGAATGTTGGGAAAAGCAAATGGGAGGAAAATCCAACAGTTACGGGGATTTTGATCATTATTTCACTTGTGATTTTGTCCAAAAGTCTTACATGATGTAATGTCCTCTCTGATTGCTCCCATTATTAGAGATCTCACTGCTACTTACAGTCTCACTAAAGCATGGACAGTGACTCAGTGGGTGCAGTGTGGCACAGTGTGGATATAATGTTGAATGATACACTGTGTGAGTTGAGGAGAGGGGATTTACTTCTGTCCTCTTCCCAGTGTGAGGAATGCTGGTTTCCCATACGGACACAGAGCCCGGATGAGATGGAAAGTGCGATGGGTCACCACTGTCCTGACAGCTGCTGATTTAAGGTGGTTGAGGCCTCGGAGGGTGCAATCACTGAATGAGCTGTGAGACGCGTAATCGGCCTGTAGACCATTGCACTACAAACACACAATTCTCTCCAAGGCTAGAGTGAAGGCACATCAATAAAAATCTAATGTTTGCAAGAGTCAGTCCATGAAACATCAGGGCCTGTGCCTGTTGAAGGAGAGCACTCATTTTACTCCTCACTAATCGCAGGATTAATCCACGATATCTTCCAATAATTGGGTGCTTCAGGGATGTCAGAAAAAATGTTGTTGTTGTTCATAAAGTTGCGGGTCTTCCAATCATCTTGTCTTTCCTTCCTTCCTGACTCTCAGATGTGAATGAATGTGAAAGTGGAAGCCACGACTGTCACAGCTCGGCCTCCTGTTTTAACAGCCCCGGCTCTTTCCAATGTGTGTGTGAGGCTGGTTACACTGGAGATGGGAGGAACTGTACAGGTAACTGACAATGAATCTTCCCACTAACATCCTTATTCTTCACATATTACTTGTAATTTGTATCCACGCTCTGTGGGAATCTGTTCCATCCGGGAATGGAGATCATTACAGAGCCTCTTGGATGATGTGATAGGCTTTTAACTGTCTGAAATAACTGGATTACAGCTGCCATGCCTTTTACAATGATCATTGAAGAATGTGGGACAGTCAGCCTGTTTGTCAAATCCTTGAGATGAGTGTGAGGTGTCAAAAGTGAGTCCGGATGCATATTAGAACCTTTTTTCCAGATCCTAAAGTCACGAAACAGAATGGTAAACTCATGTAAAACTCAAACCATTATTGTGTATCAAAGTTGGAAATCAGAATTGATCCAAACCCCCGTGTCCACTTTGTGTCCTGTTGTCTCCCTTTTTCCCCCTGATTATTATTTCTGTGACACAGTTACAAATCCAGCCCTGGTACCTCATCGAATGGTTCATTCATCATGGGACAGCTTTGTCAGTGAGTGACATGGGGCCGGTATTACATGGGGCCATGAGGACAGTGTTGAATTCTCCTCTCACCCAACCCTCACGTGTAAGCGATATGTGTTCACTGTGGCCAGGAATGGACATTCTGTGCTGTTATTACTCCCTACTCCAGGGTCTCTGTACAAAACTGTAGGCTTTCTAGAGCTTAGCAAATTCTGAAGAGCAGGGAGAGAAATGGATGAAATACCCCAGGGAAGGAAACAGGAAAAATGACATAATTTTGAATATTTTCAATCTGCCCTGTGAATGTGTGTAAACCTCCCATGGTCATGACCATCTACAGTTATTGATGAGTCTGAGCAATCTGTGTGGACCTCATTTGTCATTTTACTTCTCCCTATTTCAGAATCTCTGTAGAAAATTTCTTTCTGAGAGTTTTGTGTTTGAGGTCTAAATCTGGACCTGTATATCACTCAAACATCGCAGATTCACAAATCTGTGAACTGTCAGTGAGGTGTTCCTTTCTAAACCCCCAGATGTGAATGAATGTGAAAGTGGAAGCCACGACTGTCACAGCTCGGCCTCCTGTTTCAACAGCCCCGGCTCTTTCCAATGTGTGTGTGAGGCTGCTTACACTGGAGATGGGAGGAACTGTACAGGTAACTAATTCTGAATTGTTATGGTTTAAACCAGTCCATGGTTTCCATCTTTGTTCTTCAGATGGTCTTTTTGATTTGTCTTCCCAAATATTGGATTGGGTTGCATTTCAAAGGCATATCATGCCTTTTTCATTTTCTTCTTCTCCAGATGTTCCTTGTAATTTGCAACCACATTGTCTGAGAACGAGCCTGGATGGGGATCATTTCAGAGCCTCTAGGTTTACATAACAGGCTTTTCTCTGTCTGAACAAGCTGAATTACAGTGAGGATCCATTTTATAGTGATCATTAAAGAATGTTGGATAGTCTGGATGTTAGTCCAATCCCTGAGATAAGTGGTAATGCATCAAAAATGAGTCTGGATACGAATCAGAAACTTTTCCTACATCTTGAAGTGTTGAAGCTGAGCAATACATTCATGTAAAATTCATTTCTTTCTGTATGTCAAAGATGAAAGAGAAATGGCCCAGTGTAAGTAAATGCACCGTCCAATTGTTTTTACAGTTGCCTCTCTCAATCCCAAATTGAAGTTGTACTCGGTTATTATTGCAGCCTTGATATTCGATCGAATTCCTCATTTTCAAGGGGACAGGTTCAACAGTGAGTGACATTACATGAAGCTGTTGGATTCGAGTCCAACCCTGCTTGCTCACAACTCTCTCGTGTAAATGAAATGTGCTCACTGGCTAGAAATGAGCATTCTGATTCGCCCTCACTCCCTTCTCCAGGATCTCTGTGCAAAATTGTTGCTTTTCCAGTCATCAGAAAACTCGGGAGCACAAAGAAGGAAAGTTCTGAACTATGCTGGACCCAGAAATAGCAAAAAATAAAATATTTTTGAAAATATAACTGAATCTAAACCATCCACATTCATTTCCATCTGCAGTTATTGACATGTGCCTGACCAATCCGTGTGGAGCCAAAGCCTCCTGTATCCAACAGGATGGAAGCTTCAGATGCTCCTGTGGGGCTGGCTACACCTGGAATGGATCTGTCTGTACAGGTGTGTGATGGGGATCAGGGAACCCAGTGGGGAATGAACTGAACACACTGCTTCCAGATCAGACTGGAGACTGTGTCACATTCCAAACCAACCCTGGGAAGTGCTTTGATAAGGTTTATATATTGTGGAAGTTGCCATGTTGGTAGAGAAATGAATTGATAATTTTAGCAACAGATTGTAATTCCCTTGGCTAGGAGAATGTTACTGCCTCTTGCTGTTGTCTAGGCTAAGATGAGGAAAGAGAGGGTCTACAGTTTGTTGATCTGTCCCCCAAATGGTTGGGGTGGAGGGAATTTGCTGATCTCCTTTCCACGGTACATTAGCTACCTAGTTTCCATACATTGTGAATCCAAAAAGGAGGTGGAAAGCAGGATGGGTATCATCGGAAGCTGCCGGTTCAAGATGGTTGAGGTCTTGAAGGTCATGATCTGTCGGACTGATAATCAGCAGGTTCACTGTTCCATCACAGCACACAGTTCTATCCGAGAGAAAAGTGAAGACACCGCGATGAGAACCTACTGAGTTAAATTTGGCGACACACTGAAGGGCAGGTGCGTTCTCCGTCTGAAGAGGGCAATCTGTGGTTTTACACTTTCCAATCTGGGAAATTCTGTACATGTTTTTTGTCTGAAAGTCAAGTAGTTCAGGCTTTCTGACTGATGTATCTAAATATCCGAAGGGACAAAAAGCTGTGTAGTTTCCAATGAAATCTTCCTTCCTTCCTGATTCCAGATGTGAATGAGTGTGAAAGTGGAAGCCACGACTGTCACAGCTCGGCCTCCTGTTTCAACAGCCCCGGCTCTTTCCAATGTGTGTGTGATGCTGGTTACACTGGAGATGGGAGGAATTGTACAGGTAATTGGTACTCAACCATCATAAAGACAAATCATTCCATTTCTACCTTCAATCTTCTGATTTTTTGTTTTCCTTTTTATCCCTTATTTCTGGGAAATCTGTTCCCTGGAATCTTTTGGACAATGCAATGTAACTGTTCATTATCAGTTACTGGGAAAGTATCCTGGAAAATCTAGTCATGTTGTTTACCTTGTCCACTGCTGAATAAATTGATTTATTGCTGGTTTTACAGTTGAGCAGGTGTCCACTGCACACAGCTGACATTCTGGAGTATTCATCTTTTATGAGAATCATGTGATTCAAGCCTTAAATCTGATAAATGTAGAGATTTTAAGATGTATACTATTGGTACTGACCAATGATCTCTTCCTTTCTTCCTACACCCCAGACCTGAATGATTGTGAAAGTGGAAGCCACGACTGTCACAGCTCGGCCTCCTGTTTCAACAGCCCCGGCTTTTTCCAATGTGTGTGTGAGGCTGGTTACACTGGAGATGGGAGGAACTGTACAGGTAACTGACAATTGATAGAAACCAAAAGAACTGTGGATGCTGGAAATCAGAAACAAAAGCTCAAGTTGCTGGAAGGGTCAGAGGACCAGTAATGTTAATTCTTATTTCTTGTCACAGATGCTGCCAGACCTGCTAAAGTTTCCAACTGAAAATTAATGTTAGTGGACACAAATCATTCCATTTCCATCTTTATTCTCAGATATTCTTCATTCTTTCTCTTCCTGCACTGTGTTAACGTGTTCCAGCCTGGAATGGGGACCATTTCAGAGCCTCTTGGTTTATACAGCATGACTTCCACTGTCTGAGCCAACTGAAATACTGGGAGATAACCAGGTGTACAGCTGAATGAACACAGCAGGGGAAGCAGCATCAAAGGAGCAGGAAAGCTGACATTTTGGGTCTGGTCCCTTCTTCAGAACCCTGCTGAGTTCACCCAGCTCTACACCTTGTTATCTCAGAGTTTCCAGCATCGGCAGTTGCTACTATCTCTGAAATATGGGGAGGATCTCTTTTAAATTGATCATTAAAGAATGTTGAATAGTCAGGATGTTTATCAAATCCCTGAGATAAGTGTGAATGCATCAAAATTGATTCCGAATTAAAAGCCAAGTAATAAATTCAAGTAAAACTCAAACATTATGACAGGTTAATATTGCCACATACTTTCCCTACCTCAGGGCTTCTCTCTCATCAGATAGAGGTAACTACTAGGGAGTTCAATGTGAGAGTCACCTCTGCTCAGGAAACAGAAAACATGGAGAAAGAAAATCCTTAATGTTATCCTTGGCCGGTGTACGAATTGAACCTACACTGCTCACATCTATCTACATTACAAACTGCTAGTCTAGTCAACTGAGCTAATCCTTTATGGTACATCTGAGCAGGAAAAGGAAATGGCTCAGAGTAGGCTAATCTACTGTGTCCTATCTGCATCCAGTTGACTCACACTGTCCCTCTTGACCCTGTGCCTCAGTTATAAATGTAGCTCAGGTACCTCGATGAAATGTTCATTCATCACAGAATTGTTTTGACAGTGAGTGAGATTGGGTTGGTATTTCAGGAGCACATTAGGACAGACTGTAATCCTGCTCTCTGACTAACCTCCCGTTTGGCGGGTGGATGAAATCAGAGTGTGTGTCTGGAGTTGCTTCTGCAACAGAGACATAGTTAATAACTTTAGCATCAGACAATGATTCCATTCCCAGTTTGACAATCGATTGATAATTATTGTCAAGGCTAAGACCTGGAAATGACTCTCTGTGTGAGGTTTTTGTGTCTAGATATTGCTGGACTCTACCAAGCATGGACTCGGGAGGATTGGGAATTTACTTAACTCCATTTTCCAGATCCGGGAATCCTGGATTCCCATTAATGGTCTTGATTGAAACAGAGACAAAATGAAGCGTGAAATGTGATGGACATTATCACTGTGACAGATACAAGATGGTCAATGTTTTGCTGGATACATTCCCATCACTGCCCTTTCAGACTGTTAATCAGCCTGTATGTCATTCCATTCCTAAACACAATTGTCTCTCGCAGTAATTTAAGAGTGCATCCCACAAAATGGTAGGACTGTAGCTCTCAGGAGAGAACACTCTCTGATTTGGGTCCTTTCAAGCCCAGATGTTTTGATACTATTCTGTAATAGAAGCTTCAAGGGCATATGAAGAAAGTTGAATATTGACAAATGGATTCTCCATCAAACTCTTCCTTTCTTCCTAACCCTCAGACTTGAATGAGTGTGAAAGTGGAAGCCACGACTGTCACAGCTCAGCCTCCTGTTTCAACAGCCCTGGCTCTTTCCAATGTGTGTGTGAGGCTGGTTACACTGGAGATGGGAGGAACTGCACAGGTAACTGATAATGATTCTCCTCAGTCACAAATCAGGCCTTTTCCCTCTTCTTCTTCTCCAGATGTTCCTTGTAATTTTCAATCACATTGTCTGAGAACGAGCCTGGATGGGGATCATTTCAGAGCCTCTAGGTTTATATGACAGGCTTTTCTCTGCCTGAACCAGTCGAATTACAGTGGGGATCCATTTTATAGTGATCATTAAAGAATGTTGGATAATCAGGATGTTTGTCCAGTGCCTGTGATAAGTGGAAATTCATCAAAAGTGATTCTGGATACGAATAAGAAACTTTTCCCACTTCCTGAAGTGTTGAAGCTGAGCAATACATTCATGTAGACATTTATTTCTTTATGTATATCAAAGATGAAAAGGAAATGGCCCAATGTAAGTAAATGCACCATACTAGTGTTTTTCCAATTGCCTCTTACAATCCCTCTTAAAGTTGTGCTTAATTACAATAGCAGCCTCAATACTCCATCGAATTCCTCATTCTCAATGGAACAAGTTCAACAGAGTTCAACAACTCTCTCGTGTAAATTGGATGTGTTCTCTATGGCTAGAAATGAGCATTCTGATTCGCCCTCACTCCCTTCCCCAGGATCTCTGTTGAAAGTTGTCACTTTTGCAATGATCAAGAGCTGTAATTGGAATCTTCTTAAATATGCTGGTTCTGGAAACTGTGTAAATGACAAATTTTGGAATATGTGACTGAATCTAAACCATCCACATTCATTTCCATCTGCAGCGATTGACGTGTGCCTGAGCAATCCGTGCGGAGCCAATGCCTCCTGTATCCAGCAGCACGGAAGCTTCCGATGTTCCTGTGGGACTGGCTACACCTGGAATGGATCTGTCTGTACAGGTGTGTGATTGGGATCAGGGAACCCAGTGGGGAATGAACTGAACACACTGCTTCCAGATCAGGCTGGAGGCTTTGACACGTTCCATACCAGCTTAGGGAAGTGCTTTGATCAGTAAAATATTGTGGAATTTGCCATGATGGTAGAGAAATGAATCGATAATTTTAGCAACAGATTGTAATTCCCTTGGCTAGGAGAATGTTACTGCCTCTTGCCGTTGTCTGGGCTAAGATGAGGAAAGAGAGGGTCTACAGTTTGTTGATCTGACCCCAAATGGTTGAGGTGGAGGGAATTTGCTGATCTCCTTTCCACGGTACATTAGCTGCCTAGTTTGCATACATTGTGAATCCAAAAAGGAGGTGGAAAGCAGGATGGGTATCCTCGGAAGCTGCCGGTTCAAGATGGTTGAGGTCTTGAAGGTCATGATCTGTCAGACTGATAATCAGCGGGTTCACTGTTCCATCACAGCACACAGTTCTATCCGAGAGAAAAGTGAAGACACCGCGATGAGAACCTACTGAGTTAAATTTGGCGACACACTGAAGGGCAGGTGCATTGTCCGTCTGAAGAGGGCAATCTGTGGTTTTACACTTTCGAATCTGGGAAATTCTGTACATGTTTGTTGTCCGAAAGTCAAGTAGTTCAGGCTTTCCGACTGATGTATCTAAATATCCGAAGGGACAAAAAGCTGTGTAGTTTCCAATGAAATCTTCCTTCCTTCCTGATTCCAGATGTGAATGAGTGTGAAAGTGGAAGCCACGACTGTCACAGCTCGGTCTCCTGTTTCAACAGCCCCGGCTCTTTCCAATGTGTGTGTGAGACCGGTTACACTGGAGATGGGAGGGACTGTACAGGTAACTGACAAGTAAAAAAACCAAGGGAACTGTGGATGCTGAAAATCATAAACAAAAGCTCAAGTTGCTGGAAGGGTCAGAGGACCAGAAACATTAACTCTGATTTATTTTCACAGATGCTTCCAGACATGCTGAGGTTTTCCAACTGACAATTAATGTTCGCGGGCACAAATCATTCCATTTCCATCTCTATTCTCAGATGTTCTTTGTGCCTTCTGTTCCCACACTGTGTTAATGTGTTCCAGCCTGGAATGGTGATCTTTTCAGGGCTTCTTGTTTTATACAGCATGATTTCCACTGTCTGAGCCAACTGAAATATGGGGAGGATTCCTTTTAAATTGATTATCAGAGAATGTTGAATAGTCAGGATGTTTGTCAAATCCGTGAGATAAGTGTTAAAGCATCAAAATTGATACTGGATTAAAAGCTGAGTAATAAATTCAAGTAAAACTCAAACATTATGGCTGGTTAATGTTGCCACATTTTTCACCAACCTCCAGGCTTCTCTCTCATCAGATAGAGGTACCTGGTAGTGAGTTCAATGTGAGAGTCACCTCTGCTCAGGAAACAGGAAACATGGAGAAAGAGAATCCTTAATTTCAACCTCAGCAGGGTAGGAACTGAGCCTGCACTGCTCACATCTACCTACATTACAAATCACTAGGCCAGCCAACTGAGCTAATCCTTTATGGTATATCCAGGTTGGAAAAAGAAATGGCTCAGTGTAGATAAATCCACTGTGTCCTATCTGCATCCAGTTGATTCACACTGTCCCTCTTGACCCTGACCTTCAGTTATAAATGCAGCACACGTACCTCGATGAAATGTTCATTCCTCATGGAATTGTTTTGACAGTGAGTGAGATTGGGTTATTATTTCAGGAGCCCATTAGGACAGACTGTAATTCTGCTCTCTGTATAACCACCCATTTGGCGGGTGGGTGGAATCAGAGAGCGTGTCTGGATATGCTTTAACAACAGACGGATGGTTAATAACTTTACCATCAAACAATGATTCCATGCCCAGTTTGACAATCCATCGATAATTATTGTCGAGGCTAAGACCTGGAAGTGACTCTCTGTGTGAGGTATTTGTGTCTAGATATTGCTGGACTGAACGCAGCATGGACTCAGGAGGATTGGGAATTTATCTAACTCCATTTTCCAGAGCCCAGGAATCCTGGATTCCCACTAATGGGTTTGATTCAAACAGAGATGAAATGAAGTATAAAATGGGATGAACATTATCACTGTGACAGATACAAGATGGTCAATGCCATGCTGGATACATTCCCATCAGAGCCCTTTCAGACTGTTAATCAGCCTGTATGTCATTCCATTTTTAAACACAATTCTCTCTCGCAGTCATTTAAAAGTGCATCCCACAAAAAATGTAGGACTGTAAATCTCAGTAGGGGACACTATCTAATTTTGGGCCTTTCGAGCCCAGAAATCTTAATATTATTCTCCAGTAGAATGTTCAAGAGCATATGAAGAAAGTTGAATATTTACAAAGCAATGGATTCTCTAACAAACTCTTCCTTTCTTCTTAACCCTCAGATGTGGATGAATGTGAAAGTGGAATCCATGACTGTCACAGCTCGGCCTCCTGTTTCAACAGCCCCGGCTCTTTCCAATGTGTGTGTGAGGCTGGTTACACTGGAGATGGGAGGAACTGTACAGGTAACTGACAATGACTCTTTCCACTAACACCTTTATTCTTCACATATTACTTGTAATTTGTGTCCGCACTCTGTGCGAATCTGTTCCAGTCTGGAATGGAGATCATTACAGAGCCTTTTGGATGATGTGATAGGCTTTTAACTGATTGAAATGACTGGATTACAGGTGCCATGCCTTTTACAATGATCATTGAAGAATGTGGGACAGTCAGCATGTTTGTCAAATCCTTGAGATAAGTGTGAGGTGTCAAAAGTGAGTCCGGATGCATATTAGAACTTTTTTTCCAGATCCTGAAGTCATGAAACAGAATGATAAATTCATGTAAAAATCAAACCATTATTGTGTATCAAAGTTGGAAATCAGAAATGATCCAATGTAGGTAAACCCCCGTGTCCACTTTGTGTCCTGTTGCCTCCCTTTCTTCCCCGATTGCTATTTCCGTGACACAGTTACAAATCCAGCCCTGGTACCTCATCGAATGGTTCATTCATCATGGGACAGCTTTGTCAGTGAGTGACATGGGGCTGGTATTACATGGGACCATGAGGACAGTGTTGAATTCTCCTCTCACCCAACCCTCACATGTAAGCAATATGTGTTCACTGTGGCCAGGAATGGGCATTCTGTGCTGTTATTACAACCTAGTCCAGGGTCTCCGAACAAAACTGTAGGCTTTCCAGTGGTCGCAATTCTGTAGAGAAGGGAGAGAAATGGATGAAATATCCCAGGGAAGGACACAGGAAAAATGACATAATTTTGAATATTTTCAATCTGCCCTTGAATGTGTGTAAACCTCCCATGGTCTTGATCATCTACACCTATTGATGTGTCTGAGCAATCTGTGTGGACCCCATTTGTCATTTTACTGCTCCCTATTTCAGAATCTCTGTAGAAAATTTCTTAGGCATCCATACAATCCCGACAGTGTGGAAACAGGCCATTTGGCCCAACAAATCCACACCACTCCTCCGAAGAAGATCCCCCCCAGACCCATTCCCCTAACCCCTGCATTTCCCATGTCTAACCCACCTAACCTAAACATCCCTGAACACTATGGGCAATTTAGCATGGCCAATCCACCTACCCTGCACATTTTTGGACTGTGGGAGGAAACCGGAGCACCCGGAGGAAACCCACGCAGACATGGGGAGAATATGCATACTCCGCACAGACAGTTGCCCAAGGCTGGAATCAAACCTGTTGCTCTGAGGCAGCAGTGCTAACCCCTGAGCCACCGTGCTGCCCAGCTCTGAGAGTTTTGTGTTTGAAGCCTAAATCTGTGTCTGTATATCATTCAAACGTCGCAGGTTCACAAATCTGTGATCCTTCAGTGAACTCTTCCTTCCTAACCCCCAGATGTGAATGAATGTGAAAGTGGAAGCCACGACTGTCACAGCTCGGCCTCCTGTTTCAACAGCCCCGGCTCTTTCCAATGTGTGTGTGAGGCTGGTTACACTGGAGATGGGAGGAACTGTACAGGTAACCAATAATGATTCTCCTCCATCACAAATCATGCCTTTTTCATCTTCTACTCCAGATGTTCTGTGTAATTTGCAATCACATTGTTTGAGAACAAGCCTGGATGGGGATTGTTTCAGAGCCTCTAGGTTTACATAACAGGCTTTACTCTGCCTGAACCAGCTGAATTACAGTGAGGATCCATTTTATAGTGATCATTAAAGAATGTTGGATAGTCGGGATGTTTGTCCAATCCCTGAGATAAGTGGGAATGCATCAAAAGTGATTCTGGATACAAATCGGAAACTTTTCCCACTTCCTGAAGTGCTGAAGCTGAGCAATACGTTCATGTAAAATTCATTTCTTTCTATATGTCAAAGATGAAAGGGAAATGGCCCAATGTAAGTATCGCTTTTACAGTTGCCTCTCACTGTCCCTCCTGAAGTTGTGCATAATTACTATTGCAGCCTCGATATTCGATCGAATTCTTCACTTTCAATGGGACAGGTTCAACAGTGAGTGACATTACATGAAGCTGTTAGAATTGAGTCCAATTCTGCTCCCTCACAGCTCTCTTGTGTAAATGACATGCGTCTCCATAGTTAGAAATGAGCATTCTGATTCGCCCTCACTCCCTTCCCCTCTGGAAAATTGTCACTTTTGCAGTGATCAGCAAACTCAGGAGCAGTAATTGGAATCTTCTGAAATATGCTGGGCCTGGAAACTGCGTAAATGACAAAGTTTGGAATATGTAACTGTATCTAGACCATCCTCATTCATTTCCATCTGCGGTGATTGACGTGTGCCTGAGCAATCCGTGCGGAGCCAATGCCTCCTGTATCCAGCAGGACGGAAGTTTCAGATGCTCCTGTGGGGCTGGCTACACCTGGAATGGATCTGTCTGTACAGGTGTGTGATGGGGATCAGGGAACCCAGTGGGGAATGAACTGAACGCACTGCTTCCATATTGGATTAGAGACTTTGTTCTCTTTTGCCATCAGAAATGATTGATAAATTCAGCATCGGACAACAGATCCAATCAGAATAGAACAATGTCCTAATAATTCTTAGGGATATGACAATGATGGAGACTCTCTATGTGAGGTGCTCAATGGGGTCCACACATTGTCGACCTGTCCCCGGTGAGTACCCAGTGGAAGGGGGGAATTTATTTACCACTGTTTCCCAGTGACCTGGAAGTCTAGATCTCCAACAATGGGCGTGAGTGAAACGCAGACTGAATGAAGTGTAAAATAGGACGGACAGTATAACTGTGACAGACACAAGATGGTCAATTCCTTCTTGGATACACTCCCATCACAGCCCTTTCAGACTGTTAATCAGTCTGTATGTCATTCCACTTCCACACACGATTGTCTGTAGCAGTAATCACCAGCTGTTTTGAAAGTGCCTCCCACAACAGACAAGGACAGTGTCTGTCAGAAGAGGGCACTGTAACATTTTAATCCTCCCTAGCCCAGGATGTGTTAATGTGATTCTTCAATAATCAAATGGTTCAAGGGAGTTTGAAGAAAGTTTCAGATTCACAAAGCTGGTGATCCTTCAATGAGCTCTTCCTTTTTTCCTAACCCCCAGATGTGAACGAATGTGAAAGTGGAAGCCACGACTGTCACAGCTCGGCCTCCTGTTTCAACAGCCCTGGCTCTTTCCAATGTGTGTGTGATGCTAGTTACACTGGAGATGGGACGAACTGTACAGGTAACTGGCAGTGTATATGTCTAATGGAAAGTCACCCCAATCTCTCCTTTATTCATCAGATTTTTCTGAAATGTTGTACCCCTAGTATTTAGGACTTTCTTCCAGATTAGAATGTAAATATTCTGTTGTTCTATCATCTTGTCAAGGATGATGTATGACAATGAGTTCGGTCAATAATATATTTCATAATTTGTAACTTCAGAAAATGGAAAGGCTTGCTTTTAGTTTCATTTAGGAGTGGTTTTTGTGGACTTAGTGCTGCAAAGTCAAACATCCTGATAGTTTTAAGTGTAATTTAGTGAGGTTTTATAACTCTGGAAGGGTATAAATGGTAGCTAGTAGTTTGGAGCATTTTAACAAAGGTAGTAGAAAATGATTCTCTTGCCTAGTGACAGAGATTTGAAGGCACAAACCACCCAGAAGGGAAGGATTCAGGCAATGTGTATAACTCACTTAGAGATGGTAAGAACTGCCGATGCTTGAGTCGGAGATAACAAGGTGTGGAGCTGGAGGAGCACAGCAGGCCAGGCAGAGGAGCAGGAAAGCTGACGTTTTGGGACGGGACCCTTCTGTGCTGGAGAGTGGCAAAAGGAGTTTAAGGCTGTCGAGTAAGAAAAGCTGCAAAACTGAAATGCTGCTGGAAACTGAATTGGTGACAACACCAAGATCCTGGGACAAGCAAAGCAGAGACAAGCACGGGAATTCCTAGAAGCCTGGTACTCCACGAAGAAAGCCATCAACAAACACATAGAACTCGACCCCATATACACTCCATTGCGAAGGAAAGCTGGAAGTGAGGCAATCCAGCTCAACGGACTCCAGAGTTTGAAAACCAGGCGGGAAAACACACCGACGCTTCATCAGAGGCTGCACTATGTTACCGAGCAGGGTAATGAAACGTCTGCGGAACAGCGAGCCAACCAACTTCAACGTCCTAAAGAAGCTCGATCGTATTTTATTGTTCCCCAGTCGGGGATTTTAGTTGTAGATTTCTTAATAGAATCCCCTATAGTGTGGAAACAGACCATTCGGCTCAACAAGTCCACATCAACCCTCCGAAGAGCATCTCACCCAGACTCATCACCACCACCCCCCCAATCCTGGTGACCCTGTATTTCCCAAGGCTAATCCACCTAACCTACAAATCCCTGGACACTATTGGCAATTTAGCATGGCCAATCCACCATGTGGGAGTAAACCTACGCAGACACGGGGAGAATATGCAAACTCCACGCAGTTGTCCAAAGCTGGAATCAAAACCAGATCCCTGGCACTGTGAGGCAGCAGAGCCAACCACTGAGCCACCATGCCACCCCATTTCTATCATTGTATCATGTGGTTCAAGCTTAAATCTGAGCGTAACAGTAGAACATTTCAGATTCACAAAGCTGAGGATCCTTCAATGAACTCTTCCTTTCTTCTAAACCCCTAGATGTGAATGAATGTGAAAGTGGAAGCCACGACTGTCACAGCTCGGCCTCCTGTTTCAACAGCCCCGGCTTTTTCCAATGCGTGTGTGAGGCTGGTTACACTGGAGATGGGAGAAACTGTACAGGTAACTGATCATTAACCTCTTCAGCTGTAAATCATTTCACTTCTGTATTTGTAATTTAGATGTTCCTTGTGTTTTGTATCCCCAGTCTCTGGGGGTCTCTTCTATGCTTGGAAGGGTTTGATAACTAGAAGCTTCTTTCTGACACAGCTGCTCCCTGCCTTAGCCAATTGAGTTACAGAGAGGATACGTTCAGTGATTATTATTCTACACTGGGGAGTCAGGAGGTTTAGTTCACTCCTGAAAAATGTGCAAATGCCTCAAAAATGATTGTGAAGACAATGTAGAACCTGCGTCACAAAGTGAGGAAGCTGAGCAAGAATTTCACACGTTAACCAAACTTTAACGTGAGTTCAAATTTGAGGGTCGGATACAAATGACCCAATGTAGTTAAACCTACTATGTCCTATTCATGTCCAATAGATTCACATTGTCTGACTTGAAGCTACTGGCCTTTACTCAGTTATAATTGCTCCCCACTTCATCATTCATTTATCCATTCTTCATGGGATAGCTTTGACAATAAATGAGAGCTATTGGTATTTTTTGGGGCCATTTGGACAAATTCTGCAAACATCACGTGTAAATGTTCAACAGTTCACCATGTCTAAAATTGGGCATCTGTGAGGTTATAGCCCCTCAGCCCAGGATCTTTGTAGAATATGGTCAACTTACCAGTCATCAGAAAATTTCACAAAGAAAGCAAACAAGTTGATGTAACATTAAGTTCCAAGAACCATGTAGCTTCGGATATTTTTTACCTTGCCCTGTGAATTTGTCTGCACTGTTTGCATATCCTTCCATCTGCAGTGATTGACGTGTGCAAAGTGTTGCAGTGTTTGGAGAATTGCAATGGTATAGTGTGTACTGACTGGCTTGCTGTAGTCATGTGACTCTACCTCTGCTGCAGGTGGTATCACTTTAGTTTGTAGCAGCCATTCAAAACATGACATGAAACACTTTATCAGAATTGTGAAGCTGGGATGAATGAGACTTTCAGAGCTGTGGTAAAGTCAATTTCTGTGCAGGAGTAAAACTGTAGTCTTTGACTTGGAAGTGCTGTGTTAGAGTCAGAAAGGCTGAGAGTTTTCCACACCCCCTTGCTGTGGAAATGAGGCGAGATATGGGACAGAATTGGGATATGTTCCAGTTTCAGTGGAAAATTGGGAATAGCTCCAGAATTGAATAAGGACACTGCTCGAATAAGAGTAGTGGCACTAAGATCACCACTGGAGAAAGAGTACTACAATGTATAGTGCTCCTACGCCTGACTCACTGAGAAGTAGAGACTCAGACAATAGAGATCATGAAGCTTTTGTTGACATGCCATGGAGTCGCTATTAAAATGACTTATGAACGTATGTTCCGAGTTTGGGCAATGTGTGATTGGACTGAAAGATGAATCTGTTTCTCTTCCCCAGGGTTGCAACCAAACCTACTGAGTTTTTGCAGCATGTTTTGTTTTTGTTTCAGGTCTCCAGAATCCACAGCATTTTTCTGTTTTCCTTGGTATTGCCTACAGTATTTATGAGTTTCTTCCAGAACAGAATGGAAGTCAGTGAGACAGTCTCCCCTCAGATAATTATCAAATGTTAGGCAGTGAGAAGGCATGTCTTACCCTGAAGTATATGAGAGTGTAAAAAACAGGATCTCTGTAGTAGATATATTTCCCAACTCGTGTCATTTGAGTCTGAATCTGGGAGTGTGTGAGATGAAAGTTTCAGATTTACAAAACAGTGGTTCCTAAAATAAACTCATACTTCTGATCCTTAGATGTGGATGAATGTGAAAGTGGAAGCCACGACTGTCACAGCTCGGCCTCCTGTTTCAACAGCCCCGGCTCTTTCCAATGTGTGTGTGAGGCTGGTTACACTGGAGATGGGAGGAACTGTACAGGTAACTGACAATTAATCTGCACCAGCAAAAGCTGTCTAATTCCCATCCATATTCTTTAAATATTCCTTGTAACTTGCATCTGCCATTGCTGTTTACTGCCTGATTGACTGAGCTGCAGTGAGGATCTCTTTAGTGAACAGTATCAGTTAGCAGGGAGTCAGATGGTTTGTCTGTTTCCTGAAATCTGTATAGGTGCCTCCACGGTGATTTTGGATGCACCTTGGAATGTTTTGTTGTGTCCTGAGCTGCCGGATCTGAGCAATAAATGAACACACCCTTCCAAATTTTATACAAGGTCAACGTTGGAAAGTAATATGTCCAATGTGAGCAAATCCATTGCATCCTCTATGTCTCCAATTTCCCCATACTGTCCTTCCTGTAGCTAATTACCCTTACTCGGTAACACCTCCAGTCCTGATACCTCATCAAATTCCTCGTTCTGAATGGGACAGTTTCGAGTGACATCAGCTTGTTTTAAATTGGTCTATTAGGATACAGTCCAGTTCCACTCTGATGCAACCCTCGTGTGTCAATGAATTGTGTTCACCATGGTTGGAAATAGACTTTCTGTGATATTCTCACTCCCTGGTGCAGGGAGTGATCAGCAAACTCACCAGCATAGGGACGGAAATTTGTGAAATATCGTCGGTTTGGGAACTGCAAAAATGAGGTTTTTTTTTTGGAATTTTTTTTGTATGGACTGTGAATGAGCCAAAACCATCCACATTCATTTCCATCTGCAGTTATTGACGTGTGCCTGAGCAATCCGTGCGGAGGGAATGCCTCCTGTATCCAGCAGGACGGAAGCTTCCGATGTTCCTGTGGGACTGGCTACACCTGGAATGGATCTGTCTGTACAGGTGTGTGATGGGAATCTGGGAACCCAGTGGGGAATGAACTGAACACACTGCTTCCAGATCAGACTGGAGACTGTGTCACATTCCAAACCAGACTGGTGGAATTACTGGGTTTAAGCTGTCATTTGTGATGTTTGCTTTTTCTACGAAGAAATGATTAATAAATTTCCCAAATAGACAACGTTGGAAATCACAATGAGATAATCAAGTTAGGATTATTGTTGAGATTAAGACCCAGAAAATGACTCTGTGTATGAGATGTTGAATGGTGTCCACACAGTGTTAGACTGTACCCAGCATGGACTTGGGGAGAGGAGAGGTGGATTTACTTACCTCTGTTTCCCAGTTCCCAGGAATTCTGCATTCCCATAAATGGATGTGAGTGAAATGGAGAATAAATGAGGTGTAAAATGGGATGGACATTATGACTGTGACCGGTACAAGATGGCCAATGCCTTGCTGGATACATTTCCATCACTGCCCTTACAGACAGTTAATCAGCCTGTACTTCAATCCATTTCTGTACACAATTCTCTTCAAGGCAAGAGTGATCATACAACAGTCATAACTTGCTGGTTTGAAAATGTCAAACTACAAAAGGCAGCACGTCTGTGATTTTGTCCCTCCATCATCTCAGACAGAGGAAGGTCATTTCTCCAAAGATCAGGGAACTCAAGAATGTTTGAAGTAAGCTTAATGTTTGCAAAGCTGGGACTTCTTTGATGATCTCTTCCTTTCCTCCTAACCCCCAAATGTGAATGAATGTGAAAGTGGAAGCCACGACTGTCACAGCTTGGCCTCCTGTTTCAACAGCCCCGGCTCTTTCCAATGCGTGTGTAAGGCCGGACTTGTTGAAGATGGAAAGATTTGTATAGGTAACAGGAAGTGTGTATGCCTAATGATAAGTAACCTGAATTTCAGCTTTATTTTTTGATTGTTCTTTTTTATATCCATTATATTTTGTTATTTTGCAAATCAAAAGCAAAGCCCATGTCCATAAATGTGACAGCTCACAGTGAAAATAACTGAGTAATTGGGAAAATCCCTTGAGTCCTAATTAGAAAATGTTAGGGACGGAGGAGGTATTACAAACCTTGAAGTATCTGGAAGTGCAGCAAAAGCAGTTCCAATACAAAAATATGCATTTTTGTTGAGTCAGGAATTCGGGAAGGTGAGCAATCAATTTACTGATGCTTCAAGTTCATACAAGCTCAAAGCTGTCAAATACGTTGCCCCATGTGGCTGTAGCTGTCTGAAGAGGGTCCCATGTCATTTTACACGTCCCTAGTCTAATGTCTCTGTGAAAGATCTATTTCCAACAGTCATGTGGTGCAAGCCTGAATCTGGGTGAGGAGAAAATTTAATATTCATAAATCAAGGAATCCTCCAGTAAACTCATGTTTTTTTCCCCTAAAACTCTACATATGAACGAATGTGAAAGTGGAAGCCATGACTGTCACAGTTCAGCCTCCTGTTTCAACACTCCTCGCTCTTTCCAATGTGTGTGTAAGGCTGGTTACACTGGAGATGGGAGGAATTGTACCGGTATTAGTCTTTCCAGTCATAAAATCATCCCATTTCCACCTACCCACGTAATTTGCATCCTCAATAAAAACCAAAAGAACTGTGGATGCTGTAAATCAGGAACAAAAACAAAGTTCTGAGGAAGGGTCACCGGACGAGAAATGTTAACTCTGTTTTTTCCTTCACAGATGCTGCCAGACCTGCTGAGCTTTTCCAGCAACTTTGTTTTTGTATCCTCAATCTCTGGCACTCTCTTCCAGCCTGGAACAAGGATGATATCCAAAACCTTCTTTCTCTTTCTGATTTTGCTGCTCGTTGCTTGAACCGATTGAGTCCCAGAATAGATCCCTTTCGTCATCATTATAATATGTTGGGGAATCAGGTGGTTTGTCTAATTCGTAAAATATGTGTGAGTGCCTCAAAAGTGATTGTGTATACAACTTAGAAACTGTGTGACAAAGTGGGGAAGCTGAGCAAGTAACTTATGCACTACTCCTATACATTGTAAGTTCAGCAAATAAATGGCCCAATGTATTTAAATCCATTGGGTCAACTGCATATCCAGTTGCCTCATGCTATCCCTCCTGTAGCTACTTACCACGTCAGTTACAATTCCAGATCCAGTACCTCATTAAACCGACCATTCCTCGTGAGGATAGAGTTCAGTTCTGCTCTCTCTCAACCCTCGGGAAAAGTCTTCACTGCGGTTAGAAGTAGGCATGCAGCACGTGCATTGGAATGCCACCAACTGTAGGTACCCCTCCAAGCCATTCACTATCCCTGACTCGGAAATATATCACTGTTCCTTAACAATTGCTGGATCAAGATCCTGGAATTCCATTATTAACGGCATTGTGGGTCTACCTGCGGCATATGGACTGCAGTGGTTCAATGAGGCAGCTCACCGCCACCTTCTCAAGGGCGACTAGAGATAGGCAATAAATGCTGGCCTAGCCAGCGCTGCCCACCTCCCATGAGTGAACAAAAATATAAGCCTGTGATGTTATCATTCTCTAGCCCAGGGACTCTGTGGAAAATTGTAGGTGTGTGTCAGTGGAAATTTTAATATTCGTAAAACTGGGAATCCTCTTCCTTTCTTCCTAACTCCAGATGTGAATGAATGTGAAAGTGGAATCCATGACTGTCACAGCTCGGCCTCCTGTTTCAACAGCCCCGGCTCTTTCCAATGTGTGTGTGAGGCTGGTTACACTGGAGATCGGAGGAACTGTACAGGTCACTAATTCTGAATTGTTATGGTTTAAACCAGTCCGTAGTTTCCATCTTTGTTCTTCAGATGGTCTTTTTGATTTATCTTCCCAAATATTGGATTGGGTTGCATTTTTCCCAATATGAACCATTTGCAGATAGTTCTTGATTTATGTGATGTAGCCTCTTTGTCTTTTCGCATTAGGGAGGATCCATCTGGTCTTTTATTCTTTATTCATTCACGGGATGAGGGCGTCGCTGGCTAGGGCAGTGATCATTGCCCATTCCTAATTGCCCAGAGGGCAGTTAAGAGTCAACCACATTGCTTAATCCAGATATTTATTGAATTCAAATTCCACCAACTGCCATGGTGGGATTCGAACCCGTGTCCCCAGAGCATTAGCTGGTGGTCTGGATTAATAGTCTAGTGATAACACCACTAGGCCATCACCTTGCCTTAGTATCAATAATATAATGTTGATGAGCATGGAGTGTGTCTAATTCCTCAATACATGTGACTGGCTCCAAACTGAACGTGGGTACAAGATGGAACCTTTTGCTGAGTCAGGATGTTGCCTGGTTGAGCAGTGAATTAATTCTCAACTGGGATTGCTAAACCGGGTTAAATTTGGAATCCATGTCCCCCAGTGTAGCTGAATACACTGGCCCAAATCCTTCAGAAGGAAAAACGAAGGTGTGCATCAGGACCCTGACTCTGATTTTAGGGTGGGATCTTGGACTGGATTTGGTTAACTAGGTGGTTATCCAGGTGATCATATTGGACAGTTGCAAACAATGGTTTGGCAGCTGGTTATTCCACAACAGGACGATCACCCCGATATTCAGCCATGCCGCCCCCCCCCCCACCCCGCATCCCCCCACCTCTAAACCATCCTCACACATCTACGCAGCCACCCACTTTACACACTTATACTCTCAGCCACATATTCACATCTCACGTCCCTCTCATTGATACTCAGCTCATCTACCCACCCATTCACTTCCTCTTCCTTTTTACCCATTTATCTATTCACCCATTCACTGATATTCATTGGCAGACTGGATCATTAGAAACGATCTAAACTCAGCAGCGTTCACTGTAAAATTGAGCTGGGTGCCCTTTCTTTCCCCCCCACAGTACTCTACAGATTGGAAGAAATGGACAATACATTTGCCAGTTGCAAGAGCATCTAGGTCCCTGTGTTACAACCGTGTCCAGTTGCTTCAGGCAGTATATCTTGCGGCTGCTTGTCCTTATTCAGTTCAAATTTTTAAACCCACTACTTCCCCTAAATATCACTGTTCTAGGAACTAATCTGAAGGTAAGAGACAGCACCCAGGGAGGTGGCTATTACAACAGGGACATGCATCTCTCTCAAACAAGTCAAGGGAGATCGTTGATAAGAAGTCAACATTCTGTGATTTTTAAATGGAGCATCAGACGGATTTAATTGTTTCTTGGGCAAATTCCAAAAAGCCAAGAAGAGGGTAAAGTTGGTGTAATATCAGCATGAAGTAAAACACACCAGTTGTATATTTAGGGACACTATTTCGCTGCCATGCGGATTGCACTTCAGTTTCTGCCTGGATATTTCTGTCTGCACAGTTATTGACGTGTGCCTGAGCAATCCGTGCGGAGCCAATGCCTCCTGTATCCAGCAGGACGGAAGCTTCCGATGCTCCTGTGGGACTGGCTACACCTGGAATGGATCTGTCTGTACAGGTGTGTGATAGGGATCAGGGAACCCAGTGGTAAAATGAACTGAACACACTGCTTCCAGATCAGACTGAAGACTTTGTCACATTCCAAACCAAGCTAGGGGAGAGTTGCTACTTGTAGAATAATGAAGGAATGATTAAGAAGTTTATCAACAGCCAAGGATTCCCCTTAACAGGAGACTTCTGATTGACATTTATTGTTCATAAGCTAAGATATTGAACATGACTCACTTGGTATAAGATATATGGAAATGATATCTCTACCAAGTGTTGAACTCTACGGAGCATGTACTGAGGAGTAGGTGTGGGAATTTAATTACAGCCTTTTCCCAGTTCCTGGATTCCCATATATGGATGTGATTGAACCTGAGCAGAAATGTCATGGAAAGCAGCAGAATTATCACAGGCGCAGCTACAAAATGACCTGAGAGGTCATTCCCATGACAACCTGTCAGACTGTCAATCAGCCTGTACATCGTTCCACTACAGCACGCAATGCTCTGTAAGGGAAGAGTGAAGATACAACAAAAATAAACTGCAATTTCGATGCACCAACCCACACAATGGCAGGGTCACTGACTGTCAGAACTGGGATCTCTTCTGGTTTATAAATGGCTATTTCATAATAGATTATTCTCCAAGTGACAAATTGTCCAAATCCAAATCTGGATGTGCAGCAGTAGAACATTTCAGATTGACAAAGTTTGCCTTCCAACCATGAATTCTTCCTTACTTTTGACCTTCAGATGTGGATGAATGTGAAAGTGGAAGCCACGACTGTCACAGCTCGGCCTCCTGTTTCAACAGCCCCGGCTCTTTCCAATGTGTGTGTGAGGCTGGTTACACTGGAGATGGGAGGAACTGTACAGGTAACTGATATTGACGTTATCAGTATGATGCTGTTTCCTCTCCTGCTTCTATTTGTTGTGAAATGTGCTTAGTGCAGGGATTATTATTTGCATCTATTTACAGTCCATATTCATGACTATGCTGAGGGGACTGAGTGTAGGATGTTGAAGTTTGCTGATGAAATGGAGTTTAGTTGAGCAAGAAGGCGTTAAAGACATAAAGTGACAGCAGAGGGTTATTGGCAGATGGGGTGAATGAGCAAGAATCTGACCAGAGTGTCTCAAGAGGATTTTTCTCCCAAGAGTCACATGGCGAAGCTTAAATCTAGGGGTGTTTCTTGGGTAGAAAGTTTCAGATTCACAAAGCTGGCAACCTCCAATGAAATCTCCCTTTCCACCAATCTCACGGATGTGAATGAATGTGAAAGTGGAAACCACAACTGTCACAGCTCGGCCTCCTGTTTCAACAGTCCCAGCTCTTTCTGATGTGTGTGTGAGGCTGGTTACAGTGGAGATGGCAGGAATAGTACAAGGAAATGATGCTGAAACATTTTGAATGACCCCATTTTCATTTTCTTTGGAATCATTTCAAAATAGCTAAGTTTCCTCCAGCATGCAAAGCGACTTAATTCCCACACCTCTTAGTTTGTGTGATATAATTGCTCGGAGCCAGAATTAACTGAGTCATTGGGAAGGTCTCCGTGATAGGTACAGTGTCGGGAGTGATGCAATTTTTATAATCATTGAAGTGTGTGTGTCTCTAGAGGAATTCTGCATGCAAATAAAAACTCCTCTTGATTCGGGAGGTTGGGAAACTCGGTAGTAGTTTAAAACACAGCTCCAAATTTAATGGCGGCTCAAAGTAGGAAAATGGTGGGCCCAATGATTTTTTTTCTTGCTCCCTGTGTGCAAATCAACAATGGTTGTAAATCCGTTCTATGAAATATTCCTGGCTAGTTGTCTCACACTGACAAATCCTGAAGCTACCTCCCATCCTAGTCCCTCATTGAATTGTCCATTCTTGATTGAACAGCCTCAATGCTGAGTGACAGCATGGATTGATAGTCCAAGTGAGCATTATCACAGAGTCGAATTCTGCTCTCATTTTGAATTAGATCATGGTAGTTAGGTGAGAGCATTCTATAATTTCAACCCTTCATAGACCAGGACCTCCATAGAAAATTGCAGGCTTTCCAATGATCAATAAATTCAATAAAGAAGAAAATTGGTAAAATATCCAATGGTGAGAAGCACAACAGTTTTGGGTGATTATTTCACATGCACTCTGGCGTTGTCAAAACTTCCCACATTTGTTTCCATCTGCAGTGATTGACGTGTGCCTGAGCAATCCGTGCAGAGCCAATGCCTCCTGTATCCAGCAGGACGGAAGCTTCAGATGTTCCTGTGGGGCTGGCTACACCTGGAATGGATCTGTCTGTACAGGTGTGTGATGGGGATCAGGGAACCCAGTGGGGAATGAACTGAACACGCTGCTTCCAGATCAGATTGGATACTTTATGTTCAGAGCCAGACTGGGGAGAGATCAGACAATTGCGTTGTCAGTGCGGACGTGATTTTAAAAAAAGCTGACGTACAGACTATAATTTTGTCAATTTCGGGGAGGCAATGGCCTAGTGACATTATTGCTGGACTGTTAATCCAGTGACCCAGGTACTGTTCTGGGGTCGTGGGTTCAAATCCCACCACGGCAGATGATGGAATTTGATTTCAATAAATATCTGGAATTAAGAACCTAATGATGACCTTGAATCCATTGTCCATTGTCAGAAAAACCCATCTGGCTCACTCATGTCCTTTAGGGAAGGAAACTGCCATCCTTACCGGGTCTGGTCTACATGTGACTCTAGACCCACAGCGATGTGGTTGACTCTTAACTGCCCTCTGGGCAATTAGAGATGGGCAATAAATCCTGCCTAGCTAGCGATGCCCTCATCCCATGAATGAACAAAAGGAAGTTCCAAACCAAACGGTGGAAGGCTGGGATCAAGCTATGAGTTCTGGAGTGTGCCTGTGGGGATCATTCCTGTCACAATGTGTTAGATTTTTAATCATCCTGCAATTCGTTCCAATACTTCACAGGATCCTTTTTAAGGGAAGAATGAAGATATTGCAGGAATAACTGACAACTTTGAATGTGCCAGACAACAAAAGGGCAGAGCCAGCGACTGTCAGAACTGGACTCTCTGTCATTTTGCTTCTCCCTTTTCCTGAACCTCTCTGGAAGATTGTTCTCCAAGAGTCATGTAGTTTAAACCTAAATCTGGGTCTGTGTGTAAAGTTTCAGATTCACACAGCAGGGAATCCTCCAATGAACTCTTCCTTTCTTCCTGATTCCAGATGTGAATGAATGTGAAAGTGGAAGCCACGACTGTCACAGCTCGGCCTCCTGTTTCAACAGCCCCGGCTCCTTCCAATGCGTGTGTGAGGCTGGTTACACTGGAGATGGGAGGAACCGTACAGGTAACCAATACGGAAACTATGCCTTTGTCAATGTCTCTAATCCCCTATTCACTTTCATTTAATACCTAATTGGTGGAGGTTGCATCGAGTCTGGAATGGGAGTCCAGTCAAGAGTCTCTTATTCTTTCTGATGTCATTCCTATGAGCTCATGTCACCTGAGTCAATGAGAAAATCTTAGTGATCATCATAAGATGTGGAGGAATAAAAAGTTTTTGGATGACATCTGACAGTTTTATGATTGTTTCAACTGTTATTCGAGATATTAAATAAAAACTTGTGTTTGTCCTGGAACTGAGCAATTGAGCAATACCTGAATACGCATCCAAAATGGTTATGGTACTTCAATTTAGGCAATTATGGGCCCAGGTTTTTTGTCCCCAGTGTGAAAAACATTCATTGTTATAAATGTGCTCTGTGTTATATCCATGTCCAGTTGACTCATAGTGAATTTAGCTCTTCTTACCCAGAACCGGATAGGAAAATGTGGCTTTCGAAAGTTCGAAAAACTCTACAGAGGAACGAAGATAATTGATGAACTATACAGAGGAGAGTTCGCTGCTACTATTCCATGTGCACTGTGATTTTGTCAACTCTTCGCAATTCTGTTTTTCTTTGCAGTGATTGACGTGTGCCTGAGCAATCCGTGCGGAGCCAATGCCTCCTGTATCCAGCAGGACGGAAGCTTCCGATGCTCCTGTGGGACTGGCTACAGCTGGAATGGATCTGTCTGTACAGGTGTGTGATGGGGATCAGGGAACCTAGAGGTAAAATGAACTGAACACACTGCTTCCAGATCAGACTGAAGACTTTGTCACGTTCCAAACCAAGCTAGGGGAGAGTTGCTACTTGTAGAATAATGAAGGAACGATTAAGACGTTTATCAACAGCCAAGGATTCCCCTTAACAGGAGACATCTGATTGACATTTATTGTTCATAAGCTAAGATATTGAACATGACTCACTTGGTATAAGATATATGGAAATGATATGTCGACCAAGTGTTGAACTCTACCCAGCATGTACTGAGGAGTAGGTGTGGGAATTTAATTACAGCCTTTCCCCAGTTCCTGGATTCCCATATATGGATGTGATTGAACCTGAGCAGAAATGTCATGGAAAGCAGCAGAATTATCACAGGCGCAGCTACAAAATGACCTGAGAGATCATTCCCATGACGACCTGTCAGACTGTCAATCAGCCTGTACACCGTTCCACTACAGCACGCAATGCTCTGTAAGGGAAGAGTGAAGATACAACAAAAATAAACTGCAATTTCGATGCACCAACCCACACAATGGCAGGGTCACTGACTGTCAGAATTGGGATCTCTTTTGGTTTACTTGTGGCTATTTCATAATAGATTATTCTCCAAGTGACAAATTGTTTCAAAACAAACTCGGGGCGTGTAACAGTAGAACGTTTCCGATTCACAAATCTTAGCTTCCAACCATGAACCCTTCTGCTGTTTTAACCCTCAGATGTGAATGAATGTGAAAGCGGAAGCCACGACTGTCACAGCTCGGCCTCATGTTTCAACAGCCCTGGCTCTTTCCAATGTGTGTGTGAGGCTGGTTACACTGGAGATGGGAGGAACTGTACAGGTAATTGATCATAAACCTTCCCAGTTGTAAATCTTCCCATTTTCATCTTTTATTCTTTTCCTTGTTTGTTCTTTAGGTGTTGCCTGTAATTTCTATCCTCAGTCTGTGGGATTCTCTTCCAGCCTGGAATGGGGATCATATCCAGAAGCCCTTTGCTATATGAGATGTAACTGCTCTCTGCAAGAACTGACTGAGTTACAGTGAAGCTCTCTTTAGTGATCAGTATCATTTGTCCCATATCAGGAGATTTTTCTAATCCCTGGAATAAGTGGGACTGCCTCAAAAGTGATTTTGGGAACAATTTAGAACCTTCTGCTGTGTCACAAAAGAGGGAAACTGAGCAGTCAATTCAAATGCAGCTCAAACGTTTGTAAGTATTCAATGTTGGAAAATGATTAGCCCAGTGTAGTTCAACTCAGTATGTCCTCTCCATGTTCAGTTGCCTCACATTGTCTCCACTCACCTTTACTCTGCTACAACTCCATCCCCGGTATCTCACTGAATTATCCATTCTCCATAGGACAGCTTCAACAGTAAGTGACACTGGTCTAGTATTTTCTGGAGCTGTTTGGATGGAATCAAATTCTGCTCTTTCACAGCCCTCCCATGTAAGTGAAATGTTTTCACTGCGGCTAGAAGTAAACATCCTGTGGTGCATCCTTTCAGCCACCAGTTCAGAATCTCTGACGTTAACATAATGGTGGGGTTAGTTCACAGTTTGTTTTAGGTGGCTCATGTAGAGATACCAGTTGAAGCATAAATGCATCAAATTAATGCACAGAGGTTTACCAAAGGAAACCACGAGCAGTTTGTACCTGCATTGAGCAAAAAGCCTTACTGTGTAGATATTGGTATAGGATTAGGTCTAGGGGTTTTGCTTTTTGTGAGAATGTTGCTAGGCTAACAGGAACAATGTGAGCTGGAATCCTTTTCTGGTGTTTCTCATGAAGACTTTCTGAAATCTTTAGTTTTCCATTGTATAATTCATGTTTCTCTTAAGATTTAAAAAAAATTCTTTGCATTAAGAATGTACAAACAGACTGTTGTGAATGTGATCAATGATGGACTTCCATGGTTAGAAAAAAAATAAATATTTTGTCTAATATACCAGTTTTCCCTCTGAGTTCTGACATATCCAGTATTAATATCAGCTGGGATTATTGCAACACATGGAGTCTCATGGTCCATGTGACATTACTGATCAGGGAGAAACTAAAAAATATAGTGGGTGGATGTATTCAGTGACAATTGCAAAATGTTAGGGAGTGGGAAGATATATCTAAACCTTGTGGAATGTGTGGGAGCATCAAAATCAATTCCAGAAACGCAACTTGGCTGAGTCAGGAATTTTGGAAACTCAACAATAAATTCGTTCAACTAAGTTCAAAGTTGTAAATTAAATTTCCCAGTGTGACTGTGGCTCTCCAAAGAGGTCACTCTGTCATTTTATAAATGTGGGTCTCGGATTTCTGCGCAACATTTCTCCAAACTCTAAATGTGGATGAGTGTGAAAGTGGAAGCCACGACTGTCACAGCTTGGCCTCCTGTTTCAACAGCCCCGGCTCTTTCCACTGTGTATGTGAGGCTGGTTACACTGGACAATGTCTATGTGACAACATTGCCCACAACTAGAATGAAGCAAATCATTGGAAAGCTCCCTTTCATGATCTTTTTAACTTGTTGGTGTGCCAGGAGTTTGGTCTAATCCCTGAAACATGTATTACTGCCTCAAATGTAATTCTGGACCCAAAGAAATTCAAGATTTGTGCTGCATCGCAAAGCGGTGAAGCTGAACAATGAATTCATGTGTGACTCAACCTTTTACACACGCTCTAAATTGGAAAATGAATATCCATGAAACTCACAGATGTTATAATCCCGGCTGGTGTTATTATGGATTATGTCGAAATCCTGAGGGACATGGATAGGGCTAGTAGCCAAGGTCTTTTCCCCAGGGTGTGGGAGTCCAAGCCTAGAGGGCATAGGCTTAAGGTGAGAGGGGAAAGATTTAAAAGGGATCTAAGGGGCAACTTTTTCACGTAGAGGGTGGCACACGTATGGAACAAGTTGCTAGAGGAAATAGTGGAGGTGAGTATAATCATAACATTTTAAAAGCATCGGGGTGGGTCTATGATAAGAGGGATATGATCCAAATGGTGGCAAATGGGACTAGGACTGGTTGGGATATCTGTTTGGTGCAGACAGGTTGGACTGAAGGGTCTATTTCCATGCTGTATGACTCTATGACTAAGTGAGATCCCAGACCAAAAGCTGGCTTGATCATTTGTTTTTTGTTTTAAGGAGGCATTCTTTCACTGAAGCACAAGTTCAGAGGCACAAGCTAGAGAGTTTAAGGTGCGTAACATTGGTTAGTCACCAATGAACTCTTCCTTTCTTCTAATCCCCAGATCTGAATGAATGTGAAAGTGGAAGTCACGACTGTCACAGCTCGGCCTCCTGTTTGAACAGCCCTGGCTCTTTCCAATGTGTGTGTGAGGCTGGCTACACTGGAGATGGGAGGAACTGCACAGGTAATGGCCACAAAATTTTCTCTGGGGTTAATTGATCCCATTGTATTTTTATTCTTAAGATATTCTTTTCAATTTCTATCCCCAAAGTCTAGGAGTTTCTTTCAGAATGAGAATCAAATCTAGAGACATTTTTTTTGTCTCTGTAGCATCACTGCCCACAGCTGGAATGGACCAACTCATTGGTTGTATTTTGTGATCATTATAACCTGTTGGGGTGCTAGGAGTTTGGTCTGATCGCTAAAATATGTAGTACTGCCTCAAAGGTGATTCCAGATACGAAAGATAAATTGGCCGTGGGTGAAGCTGAGCAATAAGATAATATACTCTTTAAACTTTTGTGCGAAGGTCTAAGTTGGAAATAAATGCATGTAAAAATAAGAGGTTGTGATCTGGGCTGCTGTTATTATGGACTAAATCAGATCCCAGACTGAACTTTAGCTTCATAGTTCATATTTTTGTTTTTTTTTAAACAAGATGCTCTTTTATTGAAACACAAGGTCGCAATGCTACTAATGTTGTTTTAACAATAAAACATAAGCTTACTACACAAAGAAATAAACATAACACACAATAAACCAAACTGTCCACTTATAACACAAGTTTAAAAATTTTGAAACCACAGTAAAATACAATCTCATTAATCCCAGAGTACCCCTTTATCACACTCAAATACCAGATTGAATCTCCTTTCTAAACGCACTGTATAAGTTTTGTCTTAGCTGTGACTTCAATTCCATGTCTTGAGAATCTTGTATCCTGTTCTGCTAATCTTCAATCAATGGAGCTTAGACTTTGTCTGCTTCAAATAAGCCGTTCAGGGTTTTAAGCAAAAACTCCAGGTGTGGAACTTCAAAACTAAATTTCTGATACTGAGGTAATCTATTTCTTAACAGTCTTAAACTCCCTCCTTTCTTCGGAGGTAACTATTCCACAAATCTAGCTTTAGCCTAGACTTCAGCAAACTGCCAAACTCAAAGCAATGAAAAAATGTCACGTTATTGGAGTTTCCCCAAAGCCAAATGAAAATGCAATGTAGGATCCTTCTTACTGAAATCTAATGTACAGCTGTACAGACTCTCACAATGTTAACAAAATTACTCTCTCAGAATGATCTCAATCTTAATAAATTAATCGTTAAACTTCTTAACAGACTCAAAACAAGACCACATGCCACTTGCTCAAATCAAAAATTCAAAATAAATGTCTTTAAATTGTTTATGAATCTCACGCCAATAGTTAAACCCACTGTGTCCTGTCCATGTTCAGTTGCCTCACACTCTCCCACCTGAAACTACTGGGCCTTACTCAGTTATAATTCTATCTGCAGTATTGCACTAAAGTATCCATGCAGCATGGAACAGCTTTGGCAGTGAGTAACACTGGGCTGGTACTTTATGTGGCCATTTAATTCTGCTTTCGCACAAATCCCAATTTTAATCTTCCAAATGTTCACCAGTGGGTAGTCTTTGTGATGTTATCAGTCCCCAGTCCGCAATCTCTAGAGAAAATTGTAGGCTTTACAGTGATCAACTAATTCCACACAGCAGGCAAGAAATTTGGTGAAATATCCAGAGGATGATATTGGAAAGAGTTTCATCTGTTAGGATATTTTTTACCTCATTTGTAAATTTGTCTGAAGTATCTGCATTCATTTCTACCTTCAGTGACTGATGTGTGCCTGAGCAATCCGTGCGGAGCCAATGCCTCCTGTATCCAGCAGGACGGAAGTTTCAGATGCTCCTGTGCGACTGGCTACACCTGGAATGGATCTGTCTGTACAGGTGTGTGACGGGGATCAAGGAACCCAGTGGGGAATGAACTGAACACACTGCTTCCATACCAGACTGGACACTGTGTCACGTTCCAAACCAGACTGGGAGAGGGCCAGATCATTATGAAGTTTGCAATATTGGTAAATAAATGAATTAGTAATTCCAACAGCAGACAATGATTCCTGCAACTACGAGGCTTCTGACTGCCACTTGCTGTTCAACTCGGCTAAAACTAGATAAGAAACCCAGTGGATGTCAGCGATTTTCAACAATTTTTTGAACTGTACCCCAAGTGGTCTGGGGGGAGTTTACTTAACTACTTCCCCTGGTGCCTAAGATGCCTAATTTCCATACATTTGCTGGATTAACATTGTGAATCCAAAATATGAGGTGGGAAGCAGGATGGATATCATCAGAAACTGTTGGCTCAAGAAGGTTGAGGCCTTGGAGGTCATGGTCTGTCAGATTGTTAATTAGCCTGTTCATCATTCCGCAACAGCACACAGTTCTGTCAATGGGAAGAGTGAAGAAACTGCAATGATAACCAAGAGACCTTAAGATATTTGAGCAGAATTAGGGCACTCAGCCTACTGAGTCTGCTCTGCCATTCAATCGTGTCTGATATGTTTCTCAATCCCATTCTGCAGCCTTCTCCCCATAAACCAGAGACAGCACCTCCCCACGGCAACAGGAACCCGGGTTCAATTCTACTCTCAGGCAACTGTCTGTGTGGAGTTTGCACATTCTCCCCGTGTCTGCGTGGGTTTCCTCCGGGTGCTCCGGTTTCCTCCCACAGTGCAAAGATGTGCAGGCTAGATGGATTGGCCATGATAAATTGCCCATAGTGTCCAGGGATGTTTAGGTTAGGTGGGTTAGACATGGGGAAATGCAAAGGTAGGGGAATGAGATGGGGTGGGATGCTCTTCGGAGGGGTGGTGTGGACTTGTTGAGACAAATGGCCTGTTTCCACACTGTAGGGATTCTATCAAAAAAATAACCTTTGATACCCTTACTAATCAAGAACCTATCTATCTCTGTCTTAAGCATGCTCAATGACCTGGCCTCCACAACTTTCTGTGGCAACGAGTTCCACAGATTCACCACCCTTTGACTGTAAAAAAATCCTTCTCAGTTCTTAAAGGGTTTGTCCCTTCACTCTGAGGTTGTGCCCTTGGGCCTAGTCTCTCCTCCTAGTGGAAACATCTTCTCCACATCCACTTTATCCAGGCCTTCCAGTCTTCTGTTAGTTTCAATGAGAACTCCCCCTCCCATCCTTTGAAACTCCATCGAGTACAGACCCTCAACTGCATGACAAGCCCATTATCGCCAGGATCATTCTTATAAACCTCCTCTGGACTCCCTCCAACGCCAGCACATCCTTCCTTAGATAAAGGGCCCAAAACTGCTCGCAATATTCCAAATACAGTCTGATGAAAGCCTTATGCACCTCAGTACTACATTACAGCTATTGTATTCCAGCCCTCTTGAAATGTATGCTAACATTGCATTTGCATTGCTAATTGCTAACTGAGCTTGCAAGTTAACCTTGAGAGAATCCTGAACTTGGACTCCGAAGTCCCTTTGTGCTTCAGATTACTGAAGCATTTACCTGTTTGGAAAATAGTCTACACCTCTATTTTTCCGACCAATGTGCATAAGCTAACACTTTTTCCCACATTGTATTCCATCTGCCACTTCTTTGCCCACTCTCCTAGCCTGTTCAAGTCTGTCTACAGCTTCCCTGCTTCCTCAACACTACATGTCCCTCCACCTATCTTTCTGTCGTCTGCAAATTTAGCAACAGCGTCCTCAGTTCATTTATCCAGATCGTTAATGTATGATATGAATAGTTGTGGTCCCAACACTGATGCCTGTGGATCTCCACTAGTCACTTGGTGCCATCCTACAAAGGATGCATTTATTCCCACTCTCTGCCTTCTACTAATCAGCCAATCTTCTATCCACACCAGTCCCTTGCCCCTAACACCATCTGATCTTATTTTGCAGCTTTCTCTGTGGCACCTTGTCAAAGGCCTTCTGAAAATCCAAATAGATCGCCTCCACTGGCTCTCCTTTGTCTAACTTGCTCGTTACCTCCTCAAAGAATTCTAGCAGACTTGTCAGGCATGACTTTCCCTTGACAAAGCCATGCTAACTCAGTCCTGTTTTATCATGCACTTGCAAGTACTCCACAATCTCATCCTTGGTAATAGACTCCAAATTATTACCAACAACCAAGGTCAGGCTAACCAGCCTGTATTATCCTGTCTTCTGCCTCCTCCCTTCGAAAACAGGTGTGTTATATTGGCATTTTCCAGTCCTCTGGGACCTTCTGTGATTCCTGAAAAATCACCACCCATGCCTCTACAGTCTCCTCAGCTATCTCCTTCAGAACCCTGAGGTGTTAGCCATCCGGTCTGGATGGTTTATCCATCTTCAGACCTTTCTTCTTCCCCACCACCACCTTCTCAGTGGTGGCCACAACACTCACCTCTGCCCCCTGACTCTCTTGAAGTTATGGTGTGCTACTGGTGTCTTCCACCATGAAGACTGTTGTAAAGTGCCTATTCAGTTCCTCAGCCATTTCTTTGTTCCCCATTACTACTACTCCAGCCTCATTTTCCAGCAGTTCAATGTCCACTGTTACCTCTGTCTTATCTTTCAGATATCTAAAAAACCTCTTGCAATCTTCTTTTACATGACTAGCTAGTTTAACCAAATGTTTCAACTTCTGCCACCTTTATTGCTTTACTAGTTATCCTCTGCTGCTTTTAAAGCCTTCCTAATCATCTGGCTTCCCAGTAATCTTCACCATCTTGTATGCTTTTTCTTTTGCTTTTATGATGATCCTGGCTTCCCTTAGCAGCCATGGTTGCCTCATCCTCCCCTTAATATCACTCTTCCTCCTCAGGATGAGTTTGTGCTGCATATCTCGAATTATCCCCACCAATCCTGCCCTAACCTACACATGTGAATGTGCCAGGGCAGGAGCGTTGTCTGTCTGAAGAGGCCACTCTGTGATTTTACACTCCTCTATTCTCATCATCCCTGTACAGGTTTGTTGTGCAAGAGAAAAGTAGTTCAAGCCTTCATCTTGGTGTAAATAAAAATCTTAAGGGTTACAAAGTTCTGTGGCTTCCAATGAGCTCTGCCTTTCTTCCTAACCCCCAGATGTGAATGAATGTGAAAGTGGAAGCCACGACTGTCACAGCTCGGCCTCCTGTTTGAACAGCCCCGGCTCTTTCCAATGTGTATGTGAGGCTGGTTACACTGGAGATGGGAGGGACTGTACAGGTAATTTGACAATCCTTTCAGGGGTAAATCATCCGATTTAAATTTTCATTTTTGTCCCTTGTTGAGGAAATTGCAAGATCTCAGAAGACAATTAAAGAAAATACTGACATCTTCCTGGTTTTACCTATGCCCTGCCTGATCCAGCTGAGTCTTTTGAAGGGGCAATGAGTAGATTCTCTATTATAACCTGATGGAAGCAGTCTATATGTTGGAAGACGTCGCTGCCTCCCACTGTGTTTTTGAGTAGAAATGTTACATTTCCTTTTGTGACTGCAATCCTGTTCCCAGTGGGGTTTTACAGGCTCAGTGCAATGTTTAATGCACCTTGTGTTCTAAGTTTATGATTTGGACCATTCCACTCACCACCACCAACCCCAATACCGCAAAATACCAGGCTTCACTCAAGAAGCAATACTGGATGAGACAGACTGAAACAAAAGGATGTGTAAATGGTGTTAAACCAAATAAACGCAGTGGCAAAAGGTCATGGTGTGTAATGAGCCAAATGTTCTGCTTCTTTGTTATAGATCCTACAAAAAGCCGTAGCTCAGGAGCAAGGATGAATCCTTGTTGTTGGATGCAAAATTTGTCCAGTTATAGCCTGGCAGAGTCATGTTGATGTGTGATCACACAACCATGGGCATAGGTGCTCACAGCTCTTCACTCATTCACTCTCTGATTCACTGGTGTTTATTTTTTAACGCTGCTTTCAGATGTTAACGAGTGTGCAGATCCAGCAATGAATCAGTGTGACCCAAACGCAGAGTGCCTGAACTCTGATGGTTCCTACAGCTGTGAGTGCAAACCCTACTACACAGGGAATGGGACACATTGTGAAGGTAAGCAGCAAGTACCAGCCTTCTCTCTCACTAATGGACTGACCACAGAACTTGAAGATACACTGGGCTGGAGATCCACCTTTACTGCCTGGCAGGAAAGAGAATCCTGCAGATTCTGTGTGATCATGTTCCCCGTTAGATCTTCTTTACTGCTGACCACTCAGGTGATGCTGAAAGCCCTGATGGAAAGGCAGAAATAGATTGTCACTGAGTGGAATGTTAATGAAAATGAGAGAGTTCGTCTCCGAGCTCATGAGGAGCAATGGATGATGTGTTTGCAAGTATATCAGAGAACGGGTGTCAGTTATATCAGGGCAGTTTGAGGATTTTAATTCCGTTTTTAGTTCCATGAAGAAGCTAAGAATTAAACAAAAAGCAGTTGGTTAAAGTGATCAGTTCAGTTCAGTCCTGTCCTGTAGAGAAAGAACAGATGCTCCTTACCCAGTGACATTTGTATGTGACTCCAGCCCAATGTCAGTGAAGTTGTCTCTGAAATACCTGAACTATCTACCCTCTTGTATTGAAACAATTACTAAGATTGGTCACCACGATCTTCTCAGAACAGCTCGATGCACAATAAATGTCAGTTTTGTTGAGTGGTGCCTATATCCCAAGAGTGAAAGCAAGCAAGATTGTGCCCTTACTGTGATCTGTTTTGTCACCTCCTAAAAATCATTCAACAGAGAAACCGAAACCGTTTGGAGATTTTTCTCTCTCTGTCACTCACTCACTCATGCACATGTGCATGCACACACGCACTGTCTCTCATGCACAGTCTCACGCACATTCTCCCACACACACACACACACACACACACACACACACACACACACACACACAGGAACAAAAAATTTAAGATAGCATCAGTAGCAATGAAGACATTTTGTTTCCTTCTCTACATTGTTCCCTTTGGCTTAATGTGTCATTTCTTTGATGCAGGACCAATAAGGACCGTGCATTTGGATCTCCAGGTTCCCTCTTTAAGTGACTTTTGTATAAATAGAAAGTTTTTCAGATCATCCCATATGTTGCCTGTAGAGACTATCATTTCCTGGGTGAAATACCATTGACCACATGCTGCATGCAGCATTGAGCATCATCAAATGCTCAGTATCTGAATAAAAAGGCAAACCCAAACAAACACACAATGTCAGCCTTGCTCTAAGTGCATGCAGCACAACATCCCTCCAGAACAGAATCCTGCAGAGGGGCACAAAACAGAGTGTCATGGAATTGCTGAATTGTAAATTATGATGGCAAATATTAGAGGAAATAACTAAGACATTAACAAAAAGCCAAACTTATCTCGACCGCTTCATGTTTTCCTTCTCTATTTCTAGGTTGTTTTTGCCCACCAGAAATTATTCCAGGAACAGCGAATCAGCCGGCTCTTTCAGGCAATCCCTGTCCGTGTGTATCAGGCTTTATCGTGTCCAATAACTTCCCGAGTCTGTACCAGAACAGTGCAGACATGTACTGGTTCTTCAACATGGCTCAGATGTCTAACGCCACTCGCCAATACACAGGTAAATGGAAACTGTACTCCTGAAGGTGAAAGGAGATACTTTGAGGTGCTGCATCATTCACTGATGAGAAAGTAGATTCTCAGGAGTTACAGTGTGAGCTGGTTCTCTCTCCAGCCTGGAGCTGTCGGACCTACGTGAATGCTACTCTGCGAGCTTTGACCATTTGACATCGGACTGCAGCCCCTCACTGCCATTGGTTATCTGACATGTGAATGATTAATGGCAGCAGCAACCCACAGTGCTTTGTTCTTCAGCAACAGCTCTACCCATTCTGTGCTTTTCACTGCTTTGAATACACATTAGAATATAGAAACTAGGAGCAGGCTCCTCGAGCTTGCTCTTCCAATGAATATACAATCATGGCAAGTTTCATCTCGGTCTCAACTCCACTTTGCTGCCTGCTCGCCATAACCTGTTACTAATGTAAATCAGTAAGAATCTGTCTATCTCCTCCTCAAATTTATTCAGTGTCCCAGCACCTACGGCGCTCTGGGGTAGTGAATCCCACAGATTCCCAACCCTTGAAGTATTTCCTCCTCCTTGCTGCCATAAATCTGTTGCCCCTTAGCCTAAAACTTTCATTCTACATGCAATGCACTGACACCAAATCTCAGGGTATGACACTGCCAGTGAAAGGTGAGAAGAAGCTTTCACTCATGATCATTCCTCCTGCCTTCCTCACAGATTAATCTTTCAACATGGGACCATTTGAGAGGTTTCCCAATCCAGATTTAGCCCTGGCTCTGACAGCTAAACAGTAAGGATTGGGAGCATGGCCAGACCTAGTTTGTTTTCCATGGCTCAGACCATCACCATGGGTTGCTGGGCTGTTGTTGATATCCCAGCCAATGTGAGAATGTTCACACGATGGGGAAATGGGTGCAGCTCCTCTCAGTTTGTGGCAGGTAGATCCACAGGAGACAGACCTTTTGATTGACATTTTGCAATCGCTGTGATTGAGTACACACGATGAGGTGATTTGTAAAGTTCAAACCTCTCCCTTTATCACTGTCACCACCCTGCACTCCAGTTTATTGGTCGTACCTGAATGGGACTGGAATCCACTGTCTCCTGACTGGGAGGTACAGTTGCTAACACTGAGCCAAATATGTCTGCAGCGGTGGGAGGGGATCAGGAATATGCTCAATATTCTCATTCATCTTTGAAAAAATGGACACCATCAACGTTGTACATCAATGCGGTTTCCACTGAAGAGTGTCTTGTTATTCCACACAGGAATCCGATTCCGGGTGGAGTCACTGTCTGTGGAGTCCCAGGAGGATCACATCTCCTTTGGATGTGGAACAGATCCCGATCAACAGAAACAGTTCACACTGACCAAGAAACACTTGAACATCATGACCTTTCACCTCTCCAATTGCACAGACTCCTGGGTCCACTTCCACTCTGGCCCAAACGTGCCGAACACAAGGTTCAAAATTTACTATGAAATGGGTGAGTTTTGTTCAATTCTTCACTCATAATCATTGATTCCTCTCTAAGTCTTTACAAAAGGTGAATTGAGAATTGAGCTACATAGTGTCTTATTTTATAACATTGTTCCAATTTTGTAAACATGTTTGCATGCCATATAAAGAACATTGCACCTAATTCTCAGTTGAATATTGTCCCCGGAATCTGGAGTGAACACAAGAGGGACAGACCCAGAATGCCTCAGTGTTAGTTAAACAAATGACACAATGGACTGAATTTCACCCTCCTGTGCAATACATTTGAATGATTCAGCGAGGAAGCACAAAGTGTTTGGGAAGTTCTCCACTACTGTTTGATCTAAACAGCCCACCTTGCTGGACATTTAGAGAGTGTGACTTTTCTGGAACAGCAACATTGTATATCCCGATTAATGTGGATCCACAAATCTGTCTTCGGGTAAAGAACCATATTGCTATGAACCACAGAGAAATGGAGCCAGTCTTTTATGTTTCTGAAGAAGGGTCCAGACCCAAAACGTCAGCTTTCCTGCTTCTCTGATGCTGCTTGGCCTGCTGTGTTCATCCAGCTCTACACCTTGTTATCTCAGATTCTCCAGCATCGGCAGTTCCCACTATCTCTCTCAGTCTTTTATGTTTGTGTTTTATTTCATTAATCAGATCCTAATATCACACAGCAGTATCACCTACATCACCTGAATTAATTTTTTTAAAGAACTGTGCATTGTACATTGCCTACAATAAAAATGGGAAGTAATGGGAGAGTGACATATCATGTGTGGCTGAAACAATGTGGTCTGTTTTACATCATTGGTCAAAAGTCAGTGCTGTCCCCATTGTAGATTTTGATAACATGATGTTTTCCTTAAATGAATGTGTTTTTAATGGGAGGGGGTCAGGGAAAGTCTTGCCCTGACTCAGGGCCTGGCCATTCCCTGACTTGTCCCTTCACTATGTGAACACATTAATATCCCTGTGTGCCCTTGATTTTGCAGTGCCACGTCTGTGCCAGAACCTGAGTTGTGATGTCAATACAGTTTGTCACACAGACAGCTCCAGGTCCCTGGTATGTAGCTGCAAACCAGGCTGGAGGAGATCAGGTCCCAGGTGTTACGGTAAGGCACTCCCACCAGATGCATTTCTCTCCACTGAAGCCAGTTTTTATACTGTCCCAGTTTGTGTTTGGATCCTGATGGGACTGCAGCTGAACCCTGGAGTTTGCATAGAGCCTGGATCGTTGTGTGTGAGCTTGGCTCAGTTGGTAGCTCATTGAGCTCTGTGTCAGGAGGTCAAAGGTTCAAGTCCACTTGAAAAATTGACCATTTGATGTCACTGAGCTGTCACTCACAGTTCTGTCAACACTCTGCAAATAGCACAAGATGCTTGAGTCAGTCTGTCAGAATTTATTGTACATGGTCAGTCCATAAAGATTCCTCTCACTCTAGTTCCCAAACACAGTCCTGCAATCTTTCTGTGTAAGCCGAATTGTTCAGTATTAAAGAAAAATGTTGCGTTTCATAAATCAACAGATCTTCAGATGGCTAACAACTCTATCGTACCTGCTAATTTCATTATTAATGTCGGAAATCTTTATAAAGGAAACAGTGATTTTCCAGAAGCTTTCTCACACACAACGCTATAAATAACTAGCAGGTTAAGTAGATCTACATTAATCTCTCATGGTCAATGTCTCTTCTAGCTGTGCACATTCTTGCTTTGCAGTAAAGTCTGAACATTCACATCACGCCTACCTCATTTAATTATTGCTACGTCTCCACTCCTTTCCCAGAGGTCAGGAGCATGGTACAAACTGTAACGACCAATGTCACAGGACCCAATGTCACATTGAAATGGACGGTCATCCCAATACCAGGAACTGAAATTCTCAACTACCAAATTAACACAAACTGTTCAAACTATACCAACGGGGCCATCCAGCTGCAAATGTACCAGCCTGGAAACACCACCAGTTTACTTTTAACAGGTAGGTATTTCAGATCTCACTGAGACTTTATCACTTAGTCAATCTTTGGACACAGCTTAACATTGTTGATTTGTTTCAAGATCAAAGCAGCAGGTACCTGGCTTGTGAAACCTGCTATATTTACCATCACTGATGACATTTGTTCCTATTGTCCAATTCTGAATTTTCCTAGCTTGACAGGTTTTTGCCTCTTATTATCCTGTACCCTGTCCAGAAGAGACGGAGTTTCACTGGGGTCAGAGACCCTTTTGTTACTCCTGAGTTGGGAGGAATTACAGAGCTCCAGCGGAGACTTTGGACTGAAAATTAAGGAAACTAAAAGGGACAAAGCAGAGAGGTCTTTAGTGTTTCAAAATCCTCTTCAGTCACGTTCACTAAACAGGGTTTTGTCAGGTTTCCTTCACGTTCTCGAGGACTGTTTAGCTTGCTACAGTCATTCAACATTTCACTGAATCCCTTCACTGGGATTGGCTAGCTCAAAGAAAATGTGTATCTATATAACATCAATAACAGAGTAAACTGCTCCACAAGAGCTTCGCCAAAGAAGATTTAATGCTCAGTCATACATGCAAGATTAGGCCATTACCAAAATTATCCTCAAAAGCATGTTGTAAAGGATCGGCAAGTTATTCACAGTTTCAGGGAGGGATTTCCAGTGTTGACCTCTAGACAGCTGAAGGCACATGGCTACCACTGATGAGGCAATGAATATTGCTCAAGATTCAGAGGAGCAGAGGTATCTCAGAGTTGTGGGCTAGAGGAGGAGATTGAGATAGGGAAGGGGCAAGGCTAAGGAGAGATTGAAACACAAGCTCAATAATTTTCAAGCAGACTTGTTACTGGATGGGGATCTAGGACTGGTCACTGAGCACAGGGATGATGTGTGAACAGGATTTGCTGAGTGTTTGGTTGCGGGCAGTAGAATTAATGATGGGCTCAGATTTAAGAAGGTGTAAACTGGCCAGAGGAGCAGAGAGCAAGAATAGAGGGTTGGATATTGTAAGTCTATGGGGATTCATCCTCCGCTGCAACACATTTAATAATTGAAGTACGTGAGAAGCTCAGAGGGGTGTTAATGGAAATTATTATTCACAGTTTTGTATGTAGTCTCGGTGACTAATGTGACTGAAATTGCAGGTCTGGGTCCCCTGTCACTGTGTACTGCTGTGATCCAAGTAAACACCTCCTCAGATGGCCTGGTGACCACTCAGCCTTTTACCTTCAAGACCTACCCTGGTGAGCATTTTCAATTCTCTTCTTTTGTTACTTGTTCCACAAAGTCCAGTTGTGTGCTCTCAGACAAGTCTCCATCATTCAGACCAGTATTTGGAAACAACTTGATGCAAAGCAGAATTGGACGGGGAGATAGCAGTTATCTTCAGGGTAACTGGTTAATTGAGCCAAGAGCGAAGCTGTCTTCTGGCTGCTTGGTAAAAGCAACATCAGAAACATTGCTGCTCCTTACAATGCTGTTTCAATCATTAGCTGACACATGAATTAGAGATCTAAAGAAAACTTCCGTCAAATCTTAGACCTGAAGGTTCGTCTGTATATCATTTGGAGATGTTGAGAGGAATGGCTTGAACTGTTGATGGCTGAACTAGGGGTACAGAGGGTTGGGTGTCCAGGTACAGAAATTATTGCTTCAGAACTTTAAATTGAATATTAACCTTGATTTCAAAGGGGATTGGAAAGCAAAAGAGATGATGGGATATTCCATTTGTATAAAGCTGCAATCAGAGTATGTCCAATGTACACTGTTCAATTTTGGCATTGTGTTTTAGGAAGGTTAAATAACCTTGGAAGAGGATAAAACACTGATTCACCTGAATGATTCCTGGTTTTTTGAATCCCTACAGTGTGGAAACAGCCCCTTTGGCCCAACAAGTCCACACCGACCCTCAGAGCATTCTGCCCACAGCTATCCCCCTGTAACCCACCTAATCTATACATCCCAGAACACTACAGGCAATTTAGCATGGCCAATCCACCTAGCCTGCACATCTTTGGACTGTGGGAGGAAACCGGAGCACCCGGAGGAAACCCACACAGACACGGGGAGGATGTGCAAACTCCACACAGACTGTTGCCCGAGGGTGGGATCAAACTGGTGCTGTGAGGCAGCAGTGCTAACCTCTGAACCACCATTCCAGCCAGAGCATTGAATTAAGAAGAGAGATTGCATGAACTTGGTTTGAGTATCTGAAATTGGGTAGAGGTAAAGGCATTCCCCTAAGGATAAAAGGGAGGGATAATATAGAACATGAGAGCGTAAGCTTAAGATGAGAATTAGTCTGTTCAAGGGTGAAATCAGTGTTGCTGCACAAAAAGCCGAAGATGTTCGAGTTGTGCATCAACAGGAGCTTTGAAGACTGGATTTTCTCGATGTTCAGCCAGCTGCAGATATAAATGAATGACAGCAACACAGAACCAGTTTACATCTATCATTTCGAGGAAGCAGAAAGGTGCAGTGTGCTGAAACTCTCCCAGTTATTTTCCATGATGTGGAGGTGCCGATGATGGACCTGGGTGGATAAGGTCAGAAATCACGCGACACCAGGTTATAGTCCAACAGGTCTGTTTGAAAACACAAGCTTTTGGAGCCACACTCTTCAGGAGTTAGCGAGAGAGGTAGTATCAGACACAGAATTTATAAGTAAAAGATC